>NC_092756.1:25646869-25946107 GCF_047496795.1 Chiloscyllium punctatum
AAGCAGATGGGATGAGCTTAATTTGGAAAATCTGGCCAGCATAGACATTTAGAAAAGCTTCACTCAGGGTCAGTGTAGTTTTGTGAAAGGGAAATTATACTTTGCCCTGTAAAATCATGCAAAGAACTTCTGGAGATGCCAGAGAATGTAACAAGCGGACTTGATAAAGTGGATCTGGTAGAAACCAGGCTTTCCAGAGCTTTTCCACAAAGTAGTACAGAATAAAGTTCTTACACAAGACTGAAGTTCGTAGGATGACGGCTAATGTAGTAACATGGGATGATGTTTGGTTAACACATAGAAATCGGAGAGTCAGGATTAATGGATCTTCATGATCAAGGTCTATCTGCTGGAGTATCACAAATATCAGTCGAATGGCATTAGTTATTTACAAGGTAAAAACAATGACTGCAGATGCTGGAAACCAGATTCTGGATTAGTGATGCTGGAAGAGCACAGCAGTTCAGGCAGCATCCGAGGAGAAGCGAAATCGACGTTTCGGGCAAAAGCCCATCATGAAGGACCTTTGCCCGAAACGTCGATTTCTCTGCTCCTCGGATGCTGCCTGAACTGCTGTGCTCTTCCAGCACCCACTAATCCAGAATCAGATATTTACATTCTATATTGATAGCCTGATGGCGGGAGCTAAGTGCAAAACACATTCGAGGTTGTGGATGACTCTGAGAATCAAAAGGCAGGCTGTTATTTAAAGGAGGGGACTTCCAGAAAAGGAGTGTAAGGAGTATTCCTATGTATGAAACATAAAGTCAGCATGTTGGTGCAGCAAGTAACTAGGTTGGTTCATTAGGCAGCTTCCTGGGCTGAAAGGGTTGAGTTGTTGAGAATCTCTTAAAATGGTGAGGCGATTATTCATTGGGGTTTAAATGAATGAGGAGTGATAACACTGAAAAATACAAGACACAGAAGGGGCTTGAGAAGGTAGGTATTGGCAAGTTGTTACCACTCCTGGGTGGAGTCTCAAACTTGAGAATATAGATACCGAATATGGAACGTCGATTTCAATCTGAGACACAGAGTGATGTCTTCTCTCAGAAGGTAGTAAATGTCCAGAACTCCATAACCCAGAGAGGTATAGAGGGATACACAGAAACGGCAAGAAAGTGGAGTTCAGCCCTGAAGTAGATCAGCCATGTTCGTATAAAATGACAGGGCAAATCTGAGGGGCCGAATAGCCTACTCTAGTTATTCATTTCACATGTTATGCTCTTGAAAAGTAACTGATTGTTTTCCTGGAAGTTACGTTGTGCAATGTTGCATTCAGGGAGAGCAGAGGATTTGCTTGGGTTCACCCCGGGTGGGGTATGTGGGCTGTATCCCACCGTATCTGGGTCTGTAACATGACGCACATCGGGAAACAGGGATAAGGGGTGGGGTCACTTCCCGACCCAGTCTGCATTTTCCAAATACCTTTCTAAAACTACACCTAACCATCCGAGTGACCTCGATCTGTCCCTATATTGCAGTTCTGAAGGGCTGAATGGAACATCGGAACACAGGGCTGAGGGACACAAATGGGCCATCCGGCCCTTTGAAACTACTCCACCAGTAAATAAAAGAGGAAATGCTTGAAAATCTCAGCAGGTCTGGCAGCATCCGTAAGGAGAGAAAACAGCTGACGTTTCGAGTCTAACTGACCCTTTGTCAGAGCTAAAGAATAAAGGGGAGAAATATCGAGGCATTTTTCCTCATATAAATACCTCTTTATGACTCCTTTTTTTTAGGTTTGACAAAGGGTCAGTTAGACTCGAAACGTCATCTCTTTTTTCTCCTTACAGATGCTTCCAGACCTGCTCAGATTTTCCAGTATTTTCTCTTTTGGTTTCAGATTCCAGAATCCACAGTAATTTGCTTTTTTTCCAACCACTAAATAAGGTCGTGGCTCATCTCATTGTGGTCCCAGCTCCACTTTTGTCTCCATGTACTATTATCCCTGATTCACCGTCAATGGACAACCAGACGAAACCAGCCTCAATATAAAATAAAGAGTCATTTATCACAAAGAGAATTCCCACTTGAATGAATTTTCCTAATTTCTGTTCTGACTGAGGTTGGAGGGTGTCACTGTTTCCTTCTCTAGTCTCACTTCTCCACTGCTCACAACAAATTTTAAATGTAACCAGGTTGGTGATATGGCCAATGATAAAGGTCTCAGACTGGATCAGGTTCAGTGATAGGAACAAGTCAGGCAGATTTCTTTCGTCAGCCACAAGTAACTAACAGGACTAATGGATGCGCATGGTGGATCTGTGCTTAGCACTGCTACCTCCCGTCACCAAGAAGCTCGGTTAACTACCAACCTTGTGCTCTGCTCTGCGTGCAATTTTAGTTTTCTCCATGCAGGTATCTGTGTGGGTTTCCTCACTACTCTAATTTCCTCCCAAAATCCAAAGATATGCAGCTTAGAGTGGATTGGCCATGCTAAATTGTCCATAGTGCCCAGGGATGTGTAGGTTAGTGATGGAAAATGCACAGTTACATGGATCGGGAAAGGGGGGAAGGTCCGGGGGGATGCTGTTCAGAGGGTCAGTGTGGACTTGATGGATGGGATATCCTGCTTCTACACTGTAGAGATTCTACAAAAATGACAAGAAATTTGGACTATACCCAGTGGGTACATATCTGATCCACTCTCCTCTAGGTCTTGTATGTTTCAATAAGATCACCTCTCATTCCACGAGTAACCTGTTAAAGCCTTCATAATAAGGCCCTCATCCCTGGAATCCATGAAGTGAAACATCTCCGAACTGCTTCCAATGTAATTATATCCTTTCTCAGATAAGGAGGCAAAGAAAAACTAATCTCAAACTCAGGTCTTGAGGTTTATGTTTTGTTCTTTCAACATTGTAGGTCTTTCGAACTCTCTTCCCCGCAGACCAATGGAGGCAGAGATATTGAATATTTTTGAGGCACAGACAGAAGTTTCATAAATAACAGTGGAGTCGAGGATTATCGGGGATTGGCAGGAACGTGCGGTGTGGGGGGAAATGTAGATAAAGGTACCAAATGACACGGCTCCAGAAAATTCATTAATAAAATGCAAAACGAAATTAAAATGTTGATAAAATTTTTAGGGGGAATCCAAGATGGCCAAGATCCGGAAGGTCTGCTTTGCTGGGCTTTACATCACAGAACGGGCAAAGTGGTACTCTAACCCACTCCATCCCAGCCATTTCCTCAAAATTCAACAATAAAAGAACTACAGAATCTTTACTAATCCAGTTTTGTCAAGTGGAAATGAAAAAACATGGGAAAGGATCGAGTAAGTCCCAAAACACGGTGCACCCGTCAGAAGCATCGAGCATGCCTGAGGCTGTAGCTGCAACCCAGTCTGCTCGTTTCATAGACCCAGTTACTCACCAGACCTTGGTCACTGAGTTCTCCAAGTTATGTGAAATGATTTGAAGACATGATTAAAGAAAAGTTCAGCAGTATGCTAGAGCCATTCTCAGCCGTGCTCCAAAAACATGACTTGAAAGCCTTGGAAACAGAATGGATGAGTTTGAGCGCCGAACTGCAGTGGCAGAGACTACAACTGATTTCTCCAAGGAGCGGATGCTCGCCCTTGAAACACAGGTCTGCACCTGAACGAAACAAGATCACGACCTTGTGAACAGAGGAAGGATGAAAAATGTTCACATCGTCAGTCTGCTGGACCAGACGGCAGGTGGTCAGCCAGTGAGGATTTTCGAGAACTGGCTGCAGCGATTCCTTCACTTCGAAGCTGAAGATGGACGGGTGAAGAGTGAGACCGTTCATCAGGTTATGGCACGGAGGTCAGGCTCAGACCAGCGGCCTCGCCCTGTCCTTGAGTGATTACAGAGTTATGGGGACAAACAAAGACTGATGGAAACTTCCAGAACACAGGGGAATGATCCAATGGTTTTAATTTACGAGAGCTCCAGGATTATGATCTTTCAGGACATTTCAGCAGCGTTGAGTCAAGAAAGAAAATCTGTTGATGATATCAAGAGAAGAGTAAGGGAACTCGGGATTCAGTATTCCTTATAGTTCCCAGCGGTGCTCCGTATTGCTTTGAATGGATCCGTGAACCTGTCTGACTCTCCAGAGTAAGCGAAAACTTTGTGGATATTTTAAAGTAAGCTGGATGTTTAGACAATCATGTTTCTCTCTTAAATAAATTTTCTTGGATTTTTCTGGTCGTAACCAGTGATTAATTATAGTCGGGGATGGGTAGAGTCGTCACTTCTAACTTCTTCATGAGTATTACTACTCATTTTCTCTTTATTTGCTTAGTGCCCACCGACAGTTCAAGCTGGATTTTTGTTGTAAATTGCCCTGGATGCCATATTGGTAATGGGCAGAAGATAAAGTTTTGTGATATGAAAACGTCCCCGGTGGGCAGGGGTGGTGTGGCACTAAATTACCCTATCAAGTGTCATTGGCACTTTGGTCTTTGTTTCGTTCTTTGGTTTTTTTATGTGTTTAGCTTTGGAAAGTTTTGAGAGCTGGTTATGTGTAGTAGTTTTAGTTTGTACAGTTTTTAGGCTCTATGAGTCTTTTTTCATTAATGATCAGTGAAGTGTAATTCGATGTGAAACTCGAGAGTTGAAATGTTGCTACAGTGTGTTATAGATAATGATGTGCTTAAATGGCATACCGAAACATTAAGGGGAGCCATCTACCAGTCAAGTTGAAAAATATACTTTCTAGTCTTAAAAAGGAGAGGGTGAATGTTGTCCTATTGCAGGAGATGCATCTTGATGACAAGGAACATTTGACGTTATAGCAGCGCGGGTTTGATCGGGTTTATTTCTCATCTTTTAATACTAGGACCAGGGGAAAAGCCATACTGGACAGGAAGAAACTTCCATTTAAATTATTAGATTGTTTTAGACACTCACGGGAGGATCATAATCCCTAAAGGCTTGAACTATGGGAAATAATACAGTATTTTGAATGTTTATTGCCCCACCTCCCCTCCCCCCCCCCCCCCCCCCCCCCCAGCGCACCCTCTTAAAACACTGGTAATTGCATTTGCCAAATTAAGTTATCTTGCAACGTGGCACATTATTGTAGAAGGAGATTTCAACTGTGTTATGGACCTCATGATGGGCAGAATGTTCAAACGGCCCCCAAAATCCCCGTTATACTGTAAGCAATTAGTGGATGTGTGTGCAGAACTAGATGTCTGGAGGCAGATCTACCTCACAAGTAGGGATTTTATTTTCTTCTTTAACCCGCAGAAATATTACACGAGGGTTGATCTCTTCCCCATCACTGCAACAATTTTAAATTCGGTGGCATCCTGCACAATTGGGAATGTTACCCCAACATACCTTGTCCAGAAGTGAGATAGATGCCCATAATATTATGTTGGATACAGGTGAGGGTGTTATATTTTTGTCAAATCCCACAATATCAGCCGTGATGTAATGCATTAATTCACTTGTCGCCTTTTCCGGCTATAAGATTAATTTTACAACGTTGGAGGCCATGCCTATGGGAGGCCTTAGTGAAATACCTGATGAGGGCAAATCCTGGTTTCCTTTTAAATGATCATGGTGGGGGGTGGGGGGGGGGTTCTCTATTTCGGTATATTCATTACATCTGTCTTTGATAATGTATTTAACGTGAACTATGTCCATGTGTTTCACAAAATTAAACAAGACTTCAAAGATGGGAGGCACTTCCAATATCCTGGCTAGGTCGAATAGCTCTTATTAAAATGAATGTCCCTCCTCATTTACTATACCCCATGTGAATGCTTCCTTTGGTGTTTCCCAGACAGATATTTAGGGGACATAATGGCGAGTTTAGCTCTTTTATTTGGCACCATAAGCAATTCTTTATCAACCTAACCAAATTGTAACTTTCCCCAGATTGTGGGGATTAGATCTCCCAGATTAAAAGCTATCAATTAAGCTCTTTTTATCATACATTAGTGCACAACGTCAATACGGTTAGATATTTAACCTTCCCAGACAAAGTGAACTCTTATTGCTAGATTATTACAGTGTGGAAACAGGCCCTTCAGCCCAACAAGCCCACACCGACCCGCCACCCACCCAGGCCCATTCCTCTACATTTACCCCTTCACTTAACACTACGGGCAATTTAGCATGGCCAATTCACCTGACCTGCATATTGTTTGGACTGTGGGAGGAAACCGGAGCACCCGGAGAAGACCCATGCAGACACGGGGAGAATGTGCAAACCCCACACAGTCAATCGACTGAGGCGGGAATTGAACTCGGGTCTGGTGCTGTGAGGCAGCAGTCCTAACCACTGTGCCACAGTGCGGCCCATGGTTGTTCTTAGGCAAAATGATAACATTTATGGAGTATTGTCATAACCCAATAATTATCAATAATGTTAAAGCATGAGTGACAATGCGTCAGAGTGAGGGCAATACAACCAAAATCATGTTTCTTACCCCTGTAATTGGTACACTGGGTTGTCATCCGTGGATAATGGATTCCAGGTTTAAACTGTGGCAGCAAGGGCTGTACCTTGCTTGAGTGATTTGTAATTTGTAGAATCCCTACAGTGTGGATACAAGCCCTTGGGCCCAGCAAATCCACTTCGACCTTTTAAGGAGAAACCCACCCAGACCCAGTCCCCTACCATCCTATATTTACCCTGACTAATGCCCTAGCCTACACATCCCTAAACACTATGGGTGATTTATCAATGACCAATTCATCTAACATGTGCATTTTTGTACTGTGGAAGGAAACACACACAGACACGGTGAGAATATGTTAACTCCACACAGCCAGTCATCTAAGGCCAGAACCAAAGCCGAGACCCTGGTGCTGTGAGGCAGCAATGCTCACTACTGAGCCACCATGTGTTATTTGATGGAGAAACAATGATGTCATTTGATCAAATAACTTGTACGTATGGACTACCTAGTAGAGATCTCTTCTGTATTTTTTTCCAGATCAGAGATTCGATTGAAAAAAAAAACACACTTTTACCGCACTCACACAGATCCGATAAAGGGAAGAGGGCGCTTATTGATTCGAATACACTCTCTGTCAGTACCCATTATCATTAGTTGGAGAGTGTCCCCTCAGACGAGACTGTGCAACTTTGTGTTGTCTGCTAGAGAGTTGGGGGTTCAGAACAATTCTGAGACATGGGCGGATATTTGTGAAAATGCTCAAAGGAGTTTGCTTTGTGATCGGACCCATTCCATGCAGTTGAAAATTCTTCGTAGGGTCTATCTGACCCCAAACTGACTCTCAATATTCAAAGTGGGATTATCTTCAGCATGTCCGAAATGCAGAATGACTACAGCCACTCTTACTCATCGCTTGTGGTTCCGCTGCAGACTTCATGTATATTGGAGCACTGTGGTAGGTGTGATAGAGTGGGTAATGGGGACTGAATTGGAGATGGACTTGGTTTCTGTTGTCCTGGGCCTGCCCAAGGTACTTTCCACAGATTAATATGGTAAAAAAAATATCCTTACAATCCGTACTTTCTGTGCTTGGAAGAATATTCTGTTGTGTTGGATGTCTGACCTCCCTCACCCCCAGAGAGGAAGAGCTATGAACATAAAATGTGTATCAGTTAATGCTCTTGATGAACGAAAGCTGACCTTTTGTTATGCTGAGCTGCATTATTTATTCATTATTTATTGTTTAGTTTTGTTTTTTTCTTCTGTCTGTGTAGTGTTTTAACTTGTTTTGTATGTACATGCAATTGGATGTAATTTTTTTTCAGAGGTTTGAGTTTTGTTGTAATTGGTTTATTATATTATTAAAAATCTCTTTTTAATTTTTTTTTAATTAAGATGCTAACATTGAATGAATACCGTCCCAAAAAACTCTCATTGGAGAGACCTATCATGGAGCTTTATCCTGAGGATCACTACATCTCGGGTGATGGGGTGAGGCTGAGTGTCCCCTTCATGGTAATCTCTGTCAATGTGAGGAACTGAACCTGCGCTGTTGGCCTCCCTCTACATCACAAACCGGCCGTCCAGCCACCTGAGTGGGAGACTATGTAACTGTTACAGACAGAAACAGTCAAAAGGGTAAGAGAAACATTCGTAATAAGGAAAGTGGTACAGTTCAGATAACAGTCAAGATAACGTCTGAGGCTAAAAATGTTCTCTGCTCGAAATTGTATTTGTTACAAGGCGTGTTTAGAAGTTGTTTTTGGTTTAATATCATTAAGGTGAGTCAAGTGACTCTTATGTGTTACACACTGGGACACTAACATTTTCCTGAAACTGGGAAATATTTGGAACATTATCTGGAACATTCTATAATCGGCATTCACCAGAATATTCTATGACTGTGTGGGAGGTATTGCAAAGGAGAGAGAGGGAAGGTGTTGCATGCAGTAGTGAGAGTGGGGGACCATGAGCCTTGTTCGGGAGTAGTTGCAATCACAGATATACAGTGAGTGTGAGGGAGCAGACAGAATATGGTGACCCTTATCCTGACAGAGCGGGGAAGGTTATTGATGCTTGTCCTGTATTGCTGGACATTTCTTCAGACCACAAATACTGCACTGAACTCGGTAGTGAGCCCAGACCATGCTCGGTGGGTCTGGTGGTGTGGCACCCTATGGGATGGGAATGTTCCCCCTCCGTACTCACCCATCCAATACGCCCACCGTGCTCCTTCAACAAACTATGGTGTAATTGCCCCTTATCTACCAATCTGCCATTTCCCTGCCTTTGTTCTGTATCCATCTAATCCTTTCCTATCTGTGTATTTGTCCAATTGCCTTTTCAATGTTGTTAGTGTGCCCACTTCAACCACTTGGACTGGCAGCTCAGTCTAATTTGCCAGTTCACCTTGGATTCCATGCGATCTAAACTTCGAGAGCGGCCTACTATGTGGAACCTTATCAAAGGCCTGACTGAAATCCATATAGAATATGACCACCACCCTGCCCTTGTCAACCTTCCTGGTCACTTCCTCAAAAATCTCTAACAAAATTTGTAAGGCATGATCCGCCACGCACAAAGCCATGCTGACTGCTCCAAGTCAAACTCTGTCTTTCCATGCATGCACATCTTATCTCTCAGAACCTTCTCAAGTGGTTTACCGAAAACAGGGGTGAAGCTTACTGTTCTATATTTCCTAGGCTTTACTTTGCAGCCCTTCTTGAATAAGGGCACAACATTTGCAACCGCCCAGTCTTCCGGGATCTTGGTCCTTAAGCTTTTTCTCTCGCCTCGTGCAGTGCTCTTATATATATCTGGTCAGGACCAAGAGATTTGTCTGACTTTGTGCGTTCTAATATGTCCAACAGCAACTCAACTGTGATATGGACAGTACCAAGATATGACAACTAACCTCCTAAAGATCTTCAGGTCTTTCTTCATGTTAAACACAGAGGGGAAATTGAGGACTTCACCCATTTCTTGAGGTTTTACACATGCATGACGGTTTTGGATTTTAAAGCATCCTATTCTCTCTCTAGTTGCTCTTTATCTTTCCTATACTGAGTTTGGATTCACTCAAATCTTCTCAGCCAAGACTACCTCATACCCCCTTATGGCCTTGCTGATTTCCTTCTTCAGTAAACTCCTCTATCCCCTGTCTATACCTCCAGGGATTCCTTTGATATGAGCTGCCTGAACATGAGCCACGCCTCCTTTTTTCTGGTCAAAGCCTCAATATCTCTTGACATCCAGAGTTCTCTCTTCCAGTCTCACATAACCTTCACCCTCACAGGAAAATGTAAACCTTGAAATCGAGCTATCTCACTTTTCAAGCCTTCCCACTTGCCCGAGATCCTTTTACCTGGAATCAAACAACTCCAATCCTCCCGTGCAATCTCCTGTCTTACTCCAACAACATATGCCTTGCCCCAATTTAGAACTTGAATCTGTGGACCAATTTTGTCCCTCCCATAACTATTTTAACATTAATACAGCTCTGGTCACCTTTCCCAAAATGCTCCCCCACTTTATCTCCTTCACCTATCCTGCCCTATTTCCCAAAAGTAGGTCGTGTTTGTCCCTTCCCGAATACGATACTCTATATATTGATTGTGTAAATTTTGCTGAACACACTTAACAAATTACATTCCATCTAAGTTCTTAACCATCTGGAAGCCCTAGTCTATGTTAGGAAAATTGAAATCACCTATTATACCAACCCTATTGTTCCTGCAAGTCTCCTCAATCCCCCTGCATATTTGTTCCTCTAATTCACATTGTTGATTATAGTGCAACCACTATAACATTACCATCACCCTCTAACTACTTTGCACCATTCACGAAACCTCATTGGATATTATCTCAGGTATTTCAACTTTAAATACTGGTGTGATACTCGCCTAAATCAGAACTATTGGTATTTAAACTGTTTCCATTTACATCTCTACATCGCAGTGATTTTCACATCCATGGCACGCCTTGTCAAGGTACAGTGGAGTTATGGAGCTGTAAATGGATGGGAGCTGCACATCCTGTCACTTCCAACATTGGCTGCAAGTTTCCCCACACTGGGCAGTGATCTAACACAGTGTTACCAAACAATGCAACAATCTGGGTTTATGTAAGAATGAACCAGTGCGGACTGCACAGCTCCCCACGCTGGACATTTCGCCCAGGATTATAGATCCAGCATTGGTGTGCGCTGCACAGAGTTCCATTCTGGACATTGCTGGGTTGTATTCTGCAGTACGCTCGCCATATCTACACACTGCTCCATCCTGAAAGTATAATGGACGGGCTGGTTATGTGAGTTGGATTGTGAATGTGACAGAACTAAACATTTGGCTATACCTTTATTTTATGTTTTCATTCTTGTTATTGGATCCTTCAAATCCAGACTCATCCGATTAGACCCGACCCTCTGGATGAGTCATGGTAACTGTTGGTAAAGCATCTGGGTCTGCAACATGACCAACAAATGGAGCAGAGGCTACAGAGAGGACAGTCTCCATAAAATGGAATGAGGGAATCACCATCAGATCAGCCGTGGTCTTAGTGAATGTTGGGGCAGGATTGTGTGGACCACGAATGCAACTTACTCATATATTTGCGTTTATTCCAAGCAAACTCCCCTTCTCTCCCAGTGTCCCCTACTGGTGGGGAGTGAGTCCCCTCTTCCTGTTCCTGCGTAACAGGATCTTCGGGCCTCACTAGCCTCCAGATTTCCCTGTGTCCCAGTTTCGAGCGGTTAAGTGACTGCCTCCTGTTCCTCTGTCCCAATCTTGAGCAGTTGAGTGACTGCCTCCTGTTCCCGTGTCCCTGTCTCGAGCAGTTGAGTGACTCCCTCCTGTTCCCGTGTCCCAGTCTCGAGCAGTTGAGTGACTCTCTCCTGTTCTTGTGTCCCAGTATCGAGCAGTTGAGTGACTGTCTCCTGTTCCTTTGTCCCAATCTTCAGCAGTTGAGTGACTCCCTCCTGTTCCTGTGTCCCAGTCACAAGCAGTTGAGTGAGTGTCTCCTAATCGAAGTTTTGTGAAAGTAGATGTCCTCCTCCTGCTACAGAGTAACAGGCTCCAATAGCTCTGTGCTCACCTGCTGTTCCTGGGGAATGGAGGTGAGGGACTGAATGGCCTCTTCACATTCTTTACAGCTTTTCTTGACTAAAAGCCTTTCTCCTGTTTCTGGAAAACACCATCAAAATCTGAATGATTTATTTTTGTATTTTGCTGTCAGTAATTGAGCAAACCAGCTGACTGACAGAATTCAGAAGCTGAATAGCCTCCTCCTGTTCCCGTGTTAAACACTCAAGAGTCAATAGACTCTCAGAGATGTATAGCAAGGAAAAAGATCCTTCGGTCTGGTCATCTATACCAACCAAATATCCTAAATTAATCTCGTCTCCCTTGCCAGCACTTGGCCCATCTCTCTCTAAACACTTCCCATGAATGTATCCATCCAAATGCCTTTTAGAAGGTGTAACTGTGTCTGCCTCCACCACCTCTTTTGGCTGTTCAATCCAGACACACAGCAGACTCTTTGTGAAAATGTTGTCCCTCACGTCCCATTTTAAATATTTTTCCTCTCACCTCAAGCCTTTATATTCTAGATTTGGAATTGTCTATCCTGGGAAAATACATTGACTGTTTACTTTTTCTTTGCCCCTCCTGATTTTGTAAACCCCTTTAAGGTCCACCCTTAGCCTCAACACTTGAAAATAGCCCCAGCCTATTCAAACTCTCCCTGTAACGCCAACACTCCAACACCTGCAACATTCTTTTAAATATCTTCTGCATCCTTTCAAGTTTGACATCTTTCCGACAGCAGGCTGACCAGAATTAAAGGCAATATTATAGAAGTGACCAAACCAATGTCCTGTACAGATGCAACATGTCATGCAAACGCATAGACTCAAAGCACGCACCAATAAAGGAAAGATCACCAAGTGCCTTCTTCACTGTGCTGTCTACCTGTGACGGGACTTTCAAGGAACGGAGAACCTGCACCACAAGGTGCCTCACAGAGCAGCGATCTGGGTTTAATTCTATCCTTGAATGACTGGCCGTGTGGAGTTTGCACATTCTCCCCGTGTCTGTGTGAGTTTCCTCCGGATGCTATGTTTCCCTCTGACAGTATAAAGATATACAGATAAGGGTAGGTTGGCCATCCTAAATTGTGCATAATACCCTTGGATGTGAGGGCGAGGTACATTAGCCGTGGGAAATGCAGGCTGAGAGGGATAGGGTTGGGGTTTGCCCACTGGTATACTGTTTAGAGGGACGGTGTAGCCTCAATCGGCCAATTATCCTGTTTCCAACTGTAGAGATTCTATAATTTCTATGGAGTTCTCCTTGATTGGCAACTTTCAACAGGATCCTACCTATATGTCTGGCCCTGATTTTTCTTGCCAAAATGCAACACCTCACATTTATCTAAAATAAACTCCATCTGCCACACCTCAGCTCACCTAATGAAGTTCCCATTATATTCTGAGAGATCATTCTTCACTGTCGATGACACCAGCAAATTTGGTATTATCTACAAACTTACTGACTATACTTCATATACTCAAGTGCAAATGATTTGTATCAGTGACAAAAGGCAGTGGAACCATTATTGATCTTTGCGAGCAGTGCCACTGGTCACAGGTCTCCAAGTTTAATGAACAAATACCAACTGTCACACCCTGTCTCCGATATTCAAGAAAAGTTTGGATCTAAATGGTGAGCTCTCCCTGGATCCCAGGCAGTCTAACCTTGCTACCCAGTCTACCATGTAGAACATTTTGGTTTTCTAACTGAATTCCATGAAGACAGCATCCACTGTCCTGCCTTTATCAATCATCATCTTCACTTTGTCAAAAAATTCCACCAAGTCAGTGATACATGATCTCCAATGTACAAAGCCCTCTTCTGTCCTTGTCTTTCCAAATGCATATACATCGTTTCCCTCAAAATCCCCTGCAACAATTTAGTCACCATTGACGTCAGGCTCACCAATCTATAGTTACCTGGGTTTTCCTTAACTTCTGAAATAATGACACTGTGTTAGCAATCCTCGAGTCATTTGCCACCTCACCTGTGGAAATCAATGTTACAGATATATCAGCAAAAGGCTGAGCAATTTCTTTCCCAGCTTCACACAATATTCTGGGATACAACTGATCAGGTCCCAGGGATTTGTTCACCTTTGTGTGTTTTAAAATGTCAAACATCTCCTTGTAATATAGATAATTTTCAAGATATCACTATGTATTTCTTCATTCTCTTGCTCTTGTAACCTCTTCTACATTAAATACTAGGAAAACTACTTGTTTAGTATCCCTTCCATCTCCTATGGTTCCACACATAGGTAGCCTTACTGATCTTTAAGGTGCCCTATTCTCTCCCTAGTTAATATTTTGCAATTAAAGGATGTGAAGAGTTGCTTCAATGCCTTGTTAACCCGATTTCTAAAGCCATCTCATGTCCACATTTTTCTGGCCCAATTTGCCCATTGACTATACACTTATTGCCCTTATACACCTCTCGGGATTGACTTAATCTCAGCTGTTTACCTGACATATGCCTCCTTCCTTACCTTGACCAGAACATCAATATATCTAGCCATCCAGCACTCCCTGCACCTACCAGCCTTGCCCCTCTAACTAATAGGAACACGTTGGCTCTGGACTCTCTGAAACCAGGTTTTGATGGCCTTGCATTTTCCAACCATCCCTTTACCTGTGAATAGGGTATTCCAATCAGCCTTTCACAGGGCTCGCCTAACACTTTCAAAATTGGCCTTGTTCAAAGTTAGAACTTTCATGTTTACATCAGGTCTTTCCTATTCCACAACTAGTTTAAAACTAATATTTCTGTGTAACAGACTTGGAAGTTAAATAAACATTTCCTGCCCTCTGTAACAGGCTCGAGAGGCTGAATAGGCTCCTCCTGTCCCTCTGTAATAGACTGGAGAGGCTTCATGGCCTCCTGCTGTCACTGTGTGACAGATCAGAGACATTAAATGAGACGACAACCCTTGGATTATGAGCAGCTGGTAAACTGTATCTAATAGAGGTCTATTCCTTCTCAGTTACAGAAACACAAACAACATTATTTACTCCAGGTGCCCTCTCAGTAACAATTCATACAGCTGCAGCGACACATCTCTTCGTTTTGAATGATTCTTCCGGAAAAAATGTGCCAATATTCCAGCTTTCCACCTTTTTAAGTAGCAACAGGCTAATATGGGCTGAATGGCCTTCTCTTATCCCTCTGTAAGAGTCCCATAGGGACAGAATTGCTTCGGACTGTTCCTGAGCAGCAGTCTCAATGCTCTGTCTCAAGGTTATGAAAGGATTAAACAACAGGGCATTAAAACCAGGAGTGGCCGCACACTGGTCAATAAGTACCGTACTTTGTGTTCAGATATCGAGAAACTTGACCACCCGACATTTTTTATGTAGCCGATCTGTTATTTTATAACTGCATACTTTCATAAACAGAGTGGAATATATATAGACGCCTGCACTGTCCTGTTAATACTCTCATATACAAGTTAATAAAAAGATTTAAAAGATTTAAAGATTTATGATCCATCCCTCAGCAACCCCCATCCATTCCATCCAAAACCAGTAAATGAAAAGTGATGTTTTGAACAGGTTAACTGAGCCTATTTGTTCAGTAAGTGTGATTAATGCCAATCTCGATGGATTCTAATTATCCCAGTGGAGGGTTTCCATCTTTTAATGATAAATGGGCTCTGTTCAATGTGTTATTCCATAACATGAGCGGGAGCATCACCGACATCACTGACAGGGATCAGCAGATCCAGAGAGAGGGGGAGGAGAGATCAGAATCTGAGAACATTAGATTGGAATGTGCCAACAATGGATCAGAATCTGAGAACATTAGCCTGGAATATTCCAATAATAGACAGGAGCTTATCCGATTATGTTTGGCGTCTTTCTGCATTTTATTGGTGGTCATTATCATTGCAGATCTATGCTGCTCTTCTCATTATTCAATACTTTTATTATCCCTTCCTGGTTATCGTTGGTGTTCCTGGTGAGTGTCACTGTCCAGATTTTGTTTTCGATAAACCAGTTATGACTGTATTACTGTTATTTCATATAGTCTACACTTCTTGTCACCATTATTGTTCCTGTTGAATCTCACAATCCAGATATTCACTCTACAGACCACTATTAATGAACGTGTTCAATTACTGCCTCCCTCTCTGCTCTGGCAGTGTTGCTCACGGGTCTCTAAGTTGATCTATTCAGTTTCAGGGGAGAACCACAATGCATTGTATCATTGCCTTTGCTGTTAAGAGCATGGAGGTCACCGTCTACTGCTCTGGTTACAAACTCCACTTCCTTCAACTGTTTCCATCCCATCCCTGGCCAATATCTGCAGCTGAAGCAGACAAGTCACAACTGTGGGAGATCCCTTTGACTATGAGCTGATTCTTGACACCATTCCCTGAACATTTCGAACTTGAAATGCTCACCACTCCAGAATAAATCTCTCTGGTTTATTCCATCTGCTGTTCGAACCTTGAGCTATGAAGTACAGGCTTAATGAAGTTAATAATCTGCTGCTGACTCTCCCGGCTTGAGACCAGCCGAAACAAATCTGATTCGAACTCACACCAAACTCCCATCCATCTGTCATTCATGTGCACGCAGATGTATATTGCTGTTGTGTCTGGCAATGACTTTATTTTAACATTCTCAAAGACTTTATATCATCTGTCCATGAAACTTCCCTCGTTCTCTCTGTTGATTAATAAAAAGCCTGTCAGTTGTTTGTATTGAAAATAGTTTCCTCCATGTGCATTCCTTCTCAAACAACAAGTTTCGCATTCAACCCCACACACAAACACGCACGCGCACGCTCGCGCGCGCACACACACACACACCAAACCTTCCCGTTGTAGGCAGTAATCTGATGCGAGGATAGTTAGCATATGATAGTAAAGTTTGCAATACTCTCATGCCGGGCAGATAGTGCAGTTTACTGAGCAACACACTAGCATGGTCTGCACAGCTCTCCATGCTGGGCTGTCATCTTGTCACAGTTTATCTTCTTTGTGGTGTTCTGTTAAGCAGATTGAGAATTTGATGTAACAAACCACTTCAGCTGATCTGACAATGTCTTTGTTCAATGTTCTCATTCTTGTCATTTGACTCTCGAAGATCTCACTTCTCCAGTTAGTCCCACTGCCCTGTCTTTTTCCCCATATTTCCACAACATCTTTTCAGTTAATTAGCTGTCTGTTTCTGTCTTTAATGTGAATCTCTCTGTCCCTCTGTATCTTTCCCTGGCCATGGGTTTTGTCTCCCTCGTGTATCGAGTGCTGGCATTGTGTAGCTCAGAAATACTGAAATGGTGTATAAAGCTGTTGTTCACTTCCTGGTATGGACAGGGGTGTTTCAGAAGTTATGAGATACATCCCTGTGGTTGTCCCTCTCAGGTGACCTTGCGATAAGTAACACGAGGAAGCCCACTGTGTGAAGGACCAGGCACCTAAATTGTGTGACAATGCTGTCACTTTTTTAATAAAGCGTTGGTTTCTAATTTCTTTTTAGTAAGAGGTCTTAAAGGCCAAACTGCCGACTGAAAACAGCTCAAGTAGATAACTTACGGGGCTGTTAGGGTTTTTAATAAACAGTAGTAACAATGGCCAGCTCGCACAGACCAGGCTTTCTCGTTTGTTTTTTCTTGTAGCTGTAACAATCACCGGGTGCTTGGGGTCCCAGAGGGGTTGGAAGTTTTAGTAAATTATCCCTAGCTGCTACTCTCTCTAAAGCCTCACTTGATGGTGTTTCCTCCTGGATTGGAGAACTGTATGCAAGAATGCATGTCTGAATGTTCCTTTTTGCCAAGGGGAGTGTTTAGGTGATGTTAATAGATTGAACAGTTCATTTGTAGAACGTACTGTATCCATTATTCGGTTAAGGTTTCCAATAGTTAAGTTATTCTAAATTCCTCTTCATTTTGTATGGATTTCCATTAGAGGATACTGAGGTTGAGCAACCCTATGGTAGCCAAAGGCCTGATCAGGATCTGTTTAAATAGATCCAGGCATTATCTAAATTGGATGAGAATGATAGGGGAGCCTTTTTAATTTCATTTCAGAAAGTGGCTAAACAAGTGCAGTGGCCAGAGAACATGTGGATTTAGTTTATCCAAACAAAGCTGATAGGTATTTGCATCCCTATCGGAGGAGGTGAAGAAAGCCATCTGAAGTGCATATGAGCTTGTGCCAAAAACCGACACACAGTGTTTCAGGGATCTAAAATAGCATCCCTGCTTAAATGCACGTTGTGTTTGAAAGAATCAAACAAAGTAATTTTGAAAGGTGGGGAAGGGTATTAAAAACAGAGCAAACCTATGACACTCTGAGAGAGATTCTTATTTTGAAGAAGTTCAACAATTCACTTCCGGCAGTCGGGAGAACTCGTGTGGAAGAGCAGAGAGTTACAATGGCAAGATTAGAAACTGAAATGGCTGATGATGATGATTGGGTTCAGAAATCAAAGTTTGGTTTCTGTGTGGGATTCAGAAGAATGTGGGAGATCTTCTTAAAACATATCCCTGTGAGAGTAAGGTTTACTGGCATAGGCCAGGAGTAGCAGGTAAAGGGGTTACAGCATTAAGAGGTACAGAAGTATGTAATTCGTTTATGCTGAGACATGAGGAGCTATGTCATTCAGAGGAACTATTGGAGAGATGAGAAGTGCTCCATTATGTAACGTGTAGTCAGAGTGTCCAGTGGAAACATCAACAGATTTATTCCACAATGGGGAAGGAGGCCTTGAGCTTGATGTTGGTGTTCCAACATTTCAGCATTTACATTGCCAATAACATACCTGAAACAAATCTTTATCACTGATCGTGACCCCTTAAAGTTTGTGGAGAAGTTTAGGGAGAAAAATACCAGTCTGTTTTTATTGAGCTTATTATTGCTGCCATTCAATTTGAAATTATAATGTTGACAGGGCGAGAAAGAGTAAGTTTTGACAAATTGTGGAGACTTGGACGAAGAAAGACAAAAGGCATTCTGAGGCAAGAGTGAAATGACTGAAATCGAAGCGAGCTGTGAACATTTAGAACATAGAACATAGAACATAGAACAATACAGCACAGAACAGGCCCTTCGGCCCACGATGTTGTGCCGAACTTCTATCCTAGATTAAGCACCCATCCATGTACCTATCCAAATACCGCTTAAAGGTCGCCAATGAATCTGACTCTACCACTCCCACGGGCAGCGCATTCCATGCCCCCACCACTCTCTGGGTAAAGAACCCACCCCTGACATCTCCCCTATACCTTCCACCCTTCACCTTAAATTTATGTCCCCTTGTAACACTCTGTTGTACCCGGGGAAAAAGTTTCTGACTGTCTACTCTATCTATTCCTCTGATCATCTTATAAAGCTCTATCAAGTCACCCCTCATCCTTCGCCGTTCCAACGAGAAAAGGCCGAGAACCCTCAACCTATCCTCGTACGACCTACTCTCCATTCCAGGCAACATCCTGGTAAATCTTCTCTGCACCCTCTCCAAAGCTTCCACATCTTTCCTAAAGTGAGGCGACCAGAACTGCACACAGGACTCCAAATGTGGCCTAACCAAAGTCCTGTACAGCTGCAACATCACTTCACGACTCTTGAATTCAATCCCTCTGCTAATGAACGATAATACTCCATAGGCCTTCTTACAAACTCTATCCACCTGAGTGGCAACCTTCAAAGATCTATGTACATAGACCCCAACATCCCTCTGTTCCTCCACCTGACCAAGAACCCTACCATTAACCCTGTATTCCGCATTCTTATTTGTTCTTCCAAAATGGACAACCTCACACTTGGCAGGGTTTAACTCCATCTGCCACTCCTCAGCCCAGCTCTGCATCATATCTAAGTCCCTCTGCAGCCGACAACAGCCCTCCTCACTGTCCACAACTCCACCTATCTTTGTATCATCTGCAAATTTACTGACCCACCCTTCGACTCCCTCTTCCAAGTCATTAATAAAAATTACAAACAGCAGAGGACCCAGAACTGATACCTGCGGAACTCCACTGGTAACTGGACTCCATGCTGAATATTTACCATCTTCCACCACTCTCTGACTTCGACCGGTTAGCCAGTTTTCTATCCAATTGGCCAAATTTCCCTCTATCCCATGCCTCCTGACTTTCCACATAAGCCTACCATGGGGAACCTATTCAAATGCCTTACTAAAATCCATGTACACTACATCCACTGCTCTACCCTCATCCACATGCTTGGTCACCTCCTCGAAGAATTCAATAAGACTTGTAAGGCAAGACCTACCCTTCACAAATCCGTGCTGGCTGTCCCTTATCAAGCAGTGTCTTTCCAGATACTCGTAAATCCTATCCCTCAGTACCCTTTCCATTACTTTGCCTACCACAGAAGTAAGACTAACTGGCCTGTAATTCCCGGGGTTATCCCTATTCCCTTTTTTGAACAGGGTCACAACATTCGCTACTCTCCAGTCCCCTGGTACCACCCCCGTTGCCAGTGAAGACGAGAAGATCATTGCAAACGGTACTGCAATTTCCTCTCTTGCTTCCCACATAATCCTAGGATATATCCCGTCAGGCCCGGGGGACTTGTCTATCCTCAAGTTGTTCAAAATGTCCAACACATCTTCCTTCCTAACAGGTATCTCTTCTAGCTTATCAGTCCGTTTCACACTCTCCTCTTCAACAAGACAGTCCCTCTCGTTCGTAAATACTGAAGAGAAGTACTTGTTCAAGACCTCTCCTATCTCTTCCGACTCAATACACAGTCTCCCACCACTGTCCTTGATCGGACCTACCCGCGTTCTCGTCATTCTCAGGTTTCTCACATACGCATAGAATGCCTTGGGGTTATCCTTGATCCTATCCGCCAAGGATTTTTCATGCCCTCTCTTAGCTCTCCTAATCCCTTTCTTCAGGTCCCTTCTGGCTATCCTGTATCCCTCCACTGCTCTGTCTGAACCTTGTTTCCTCAACCTTATGTAAGCCTCCTTCTTCCTCTTTACGAGACATTCAACCTCCCTCGTCAACCAAGGCTACCTCACACGACCATTTCTTTCCTGCCTGATCGGTACATACATATCAAGGACACGTCGTATCTGCTCGTTGAAAAAGTTCCACATTTCCACCACATCCTTCCCTGACAGCCTATGCTCCCAACGTATGCTCCTCAAATCCTGTCTTACAGCATCGTAATTTCCCTTCCCCCAATTGTAAAAACTTCCTTGTTGTGCGCACCTATCTCTCTCCATAACCAAGGTGAAAGTCACAGAATTGTGGTCACCATCACCAAAATGTTCACCCACTAACAAGCCCACCACTTGTCCCGGTTCATTACCGAGTACCAAATCCAATATGGCCTCCCCTCTGGTTGGACACTCCACATACTGCGTTAGAAAAGCTTCCTGGACACACTGCACAAACACCGCCCCATCCAATCTACTTGATCTAAAGAGCTTCCAATCAATATTTGGGAAGTTGAAGTCGCCCATGACTACGGCCCTGTGGCTTTTGGACCTTTCCAAAATCTGTTTCCCAATCTGTTTCTCCACATCTCTGCTGCTATTGGGGGGCCTATAATAAACACCCAACTTTTGTATGCTCAGAGTCAATGTAATATATATTCATTCCAGTCTACTAATAGAGGAAGATTAGGAGGTCTAAAATTAATCCATCTTTGTATATTGATGGATCATGTTATTAAAGGTGGAGTTGTGAGGACACTATCACTGTAAAAAGGTTATTTTCTCTTGGGTTCTTTTTTGATGAGAGGTTTTAAAGGTAGAGGTGCAGAACTGCTGTCTGAAAACAGTTTAAGTAAATAATTGAGAAAGTCTTTAGGTTTTATTTAAATGGTGATAACAATGGAAGGGCAGTGGCCAGCTCTCCCAGACCAGGCTTCCTCGTTTTGTTTTTAGCTGCAGCATTCAGAAGCTGTTCGGGTCCCAGAAGGGTTGGAAGTATCAATACATGATCCCTGCCTTTCTCTCTGAGATTTCTGTTGATGTTGATTTCTCCTGGATCGGAAAACTGCATGTAAGGACCTGTATTTGAATATATCTTTGTGCCAAGTGGTGTATTCCAAGAAGGTACAGTATCTATTGTTTGTGTAAGTGTTCCAACATATAAGCTATCCAGAAATGTTCTTTTCTTTGATTGTATTTTAACTAAAGCATTTTAACAGATTATACTTTGCTTAACGTCGAGTGGTTTGACCAGTCACAACATATCTGGAAAGCACACTTCACATCTATGTTTAAAATAAGGAAAGGTTTAGGTCTAAGCGGCCTTCTTAAAATATTCTGCAGGAATCTGGTCTGGTCCACAACACTGATAGACGAGGGGTTTCTAACTGACTCCAGTTACTGAAAAGTTAGTGCAGCAGCTGGGGATGGTTTGCTGGAGGTTGTGCTGTGATCTGCCTCAGACATTCAGGGAGACCTTCGGATTTGGTGACCCAAATTTGGATGGAGCCTGGGGACTGTAGTTACAACATCTGGGTCTGCAACATGAACAACAAATGGAGCAGAGGTTGCAGAGAGGGGAAGCTCTGAAGCCACACAGTGAGTGTGTGTGGGGAAAGGGATCTGCTGTGTCCACACCAGATATTCCAGGAACAGCTTCCCAAGCTCCACTTAACCCAGGAGCAGAGTGTGAGGGGACACTGACTGAACAAGGAGCTGGTCACAGAGCGGTGTCACTTTCTTTAACACGTCCTGCAGCTTCACACCAGGGGAAGGATGGTGCTGCCAGTGGCTGTTAGGGTCACAGTTTCATTCAGCTTCTATGATCTGGAACTTTTCAAACAGGACTGGGTGACATATCCATCATCTCCCAGTATGTTGCCATCAATGTAACCATTCGGTGATGGAGGATATATATAGTGGATGAGGTAAATACATTGTTTCACCCTCAGCAGGGAACTGCCGGGTGTATCCAGTATAATGGGATTCCTGATGGTGTACATGGAGTAGCCGTGTCAATGGGGAGAGGCAGAGGAACTGAAGGAGCACTCTCTGTATTAATCACAGTACATCATGTTGGTGAATACCCCTGTCCTGACAACAGCCACAGCCTCTTCATTCACAAGCAGGCAGCCATTCCCATCGTCTTCAGATCTCCATGTAGAAAGGAATGAATGTGTCTTGGATAAAGGCCATCCCCTTGATACACGTTTGAAAATAGCATCCCCCATCACCAACCAAACACTTCAAAACATTCCATGTGTACGGAGAACAATGGGGTCACTTGGAGCATCAAGGAGCAGACGATCAGGGATGGAGCAAAACCTCCCATGTCTGAATGGGTCTGAGTGAACCCCCCAGTACACAGTATCATTAATCCCAGTAATCCCTCTCCATTTTAGTAACATACTGCCTTCCATTATTCCTGTAAATGGAATGACAGATTATATCATGTTATATTGCAGCTGCCAAATTATTCTCCATTGCCTTTACCTCTCTGTATCTATCTGTAGACCCTCCACTCTCTCTTGATAATTTAATCTCTTGCTTATCACAGCGACATCACCAAACTCAGTATTTCTATATCTGTTCCATCCTCCTGGTCATTGACATAGATTGTAAATAGTGGAGGACCCAGCGCTGGTCACTGTGTGACTCCACTGGTGACGTTCTGTCAAACTGATTTAGACTGATTTATCCGGAGTGCCTGCTTCTTTTTTGATACATAATCCTCCCCCATTACTGTGTAACACAGTCGTAAAATTGAATATGAACAAGGAGCATCACTCAGGAATCCAACCCTTCGAACCTGCTCCGCCATGGAATTCAATCATGGCTGATGTCATCGCGGCCTCTGTCCCACATCCCTGCCCTCTCTTGATCCTCAAACTCTAGTCTCTTATTGTAGATTGGGCCACATGAAAAAATATCCACTCCACAGCTACCCTTTCAATTACCTTTAGCATTTTACAGACCTCAATGAGCTCTCTGTTTATTCTTATAAACTCGAGAGTATAGGCCTAAACTGCTCAATTTCTCTTCATAAGACAAACACTTCAAATATGGAATCATTCTAATGAAGATCTTCTGAATTGCCTCCAACGGAAATACCTCATTCTGCAGGACACCCAAACTGTACTCCAGTTCCAGCCTCACTAATGCCTTGCATATTTACAGCAACCTTTCTACTCCATCCTTTTACAAATAAACGATGAAGTTATACTTGCATTCCTCATTACTTCACGTACCCGCAAGCAAGGTTTCTGTGATATACAAGCAGGCACCCAGATCCCTCTGCACTTAAGCACTTTGAAGTTTCTCCCCATTTGGAAAATAATTTGCCTTTTTATTAGGCTGGCCAACTTGAATAACCCCATATTTATCCACTTTAATTTTCATTGCCAAATGTTTGCCCATTCACCCAATCTATACACATAGTGTTTAAATCTCTTGCATCATCATTCCGAAGTAATTTCCCACCAATGTTAGTGTCATCTGAAAATGTAGCTATAGCATTTTCTATCCCGTCAACCGAGTAATAATGTCGATCACAAATGGTTGAGGCATGAGAACTGAAATCTATGGCACCCAACAAGTTGCATCTTACAATAGAAAATGACACAGTTAATTCATCTGACTGCATTTTGTTGGTTAACCAATCCTCCATCCAAGCTAATAAATTACTCCTAAACTGATGCTGTCTGATCTTACCACTCACTCTTTGGAGAAGCGACATATCCAATGCCTTCACGAAGACCAGATATATTCCATTTCCAGGATTCCTACTATTCACCTTGTTTGTCACATCTTTAAATAACTCAAGAAAACACTTCAATCATGATTTATCCTTTGTAAAACCATGTTGACTCCGATGAATTGTGGTTTTCGTTTGCAAATGTCCTCAACAATGGATTCTAATAATTTGCCTTAAATTACAAAACTTTATTGTTGCATTTTACTCCCTAATGTATTCAGTTATTATAAGTTCTTCCCTTTCTAAAACCTTTACGTTTTCTTTGAATTCCTGTTTGATGGGCAAAAGGTTTTAAGAGATGTGCACCAATTGCTGCATAAGCGGTATGTGTGGCTGACTGGACTCATCATCCTGCTGGTGTACAAAATCGATGGGATGAAGTCTTTCTGGCTTTCCCATGTTGTCGTCTCCAAGGCCAGAATGACCACCTCCTGTTGATGCGTTAGAGGGTTGGGGGATTATGGAATCTTCCCGTTGGGGTGTAAGATTTTGAGGTTCTGATGTGTCTTCTCATATTTCTCCATAATCGGTGGAGATACTGAACGGTCTCCTCATGTATCCCAGAGATGGAACGAAGGGAGCGATTGGTCTTCTCTTGTTCCCATACAACAGACACGTGTCTGAATTACCTTCTCCTTTCTCACGAAAAAAGTCTCAGATAGTTTTTATCCTAACACATTTCCATTGCAACAGACTCGGTGGGTCTGAATGGCCTCCTGTTATCCCAGTGTAACAATCTCCAGTCACTGTGTGACCACTTCCAGTTCCTATTTTACGGACTTGAGGAGGCTGAATGGACTGATCCTGTTGCTGTGTAACAGGATACTGGTGCAGCATGGCCAACTCTGGGTCCAGTGTTATAGATTCGAGGAGCTGATTGGCCTCGAATATATATCAGGCTCGAGGGGCTGAACAGTGTCGTCCTATTCTGGTGTAACAGGCTCGAAGGCCTGAATATCCTCCTGTTGTTCCTGTGTAACAGGCTGGAGAACAGAATGGATTCCCCCACTATCTGTGTAATTCTCTTCAGTTGTTGACTCCTTCCTGTCATCTGTGTTGAAATAAGATCATGCTTTATTTTTGTAAACTCCAATGTCTATTGGATCAACCTGATCATCCTTTCGTTATAAGCTAGCACCTTCATTGCAGGAATCAGCTGAGGGAAACATCTCTGAGCTGCTTCCAATATAACAATATCCTGTCTTCATTGAAGAGACTAAATCTGTACACACTACTCCAGATGTGATCTCACTAAGATCCTGTACAGCAGCAGTAATGCTTTACCAGCCTGCTGGAAGGTTCCCACCCAGGTTAGAGCAGTCTCAGCTCTCTGGGGGAAATACAGAGCATTTATGAACGATCATTGTCCTTCTCTACTCCATCAGCATAACGGGAGATCTGGAGAAAATGTCACAACGATGCTTCAGAAGATCATAAATGATGTGGCGAGATGATCTCTACCATTAATCTCCCCAAATCCCACATCGCTCAGATTCTCCAGAATTTAATAGGGTGGAGTGCAAAAACAGCAAGGAGAAGGAAACATTGATGGGAGTTTTTTATCAAAGTGAAAGCTGCAATACAAATGCTGGACATGTTTAAAAACGGGAAATGAGAGATACACATTTGTGGGTACTGCAGTAATAACGTACTGTTTACATTATATCTAAACTGTGTTATCCCAACTGAACGCTAATGCTGGGAAAAATGGATTTAATGAGCATGTGTTCGATGATGGCATTAACATTTTGTCGAGCACTGAGCTAGAGATCAGGTTATTTAGAAATTGATGTTGGATGATCAAAAGAACTAATTGAAAACTTTGCTGTAAAGGATCTTTTGGGAACAGTGACCACAATGCATTGGTTTTCTTTTATGCTGTTTGAGTACACGGTAGTTTTGTTTTATTTGAAGTAACTGTCATAAATCTGAATCATGCAAGCCCTGAAGGTGTGAGGAGAAATTGGGGACTACAGATGCTGGAGATCAGAGTCGAAGAGTGTGGTGCTGGAAGATCAGAGTCGAAGAGTGTGGTTCTGGAAAATCACAGTCAGGCAGCGTACTCGGAGCAGGAGAATTGACGTTTTGGGCATAAGCCCTTCATCAGGAAAGAGGCTTATGATGAAGGGGGCTGAGAGATAAATCAGAAGGCGGTGTGGCAGGAGGGAGTTAGCTAGGAATGCGATAGGTAGATGAAGGTGGGGTTGAAAGTGATAGGTGATGAAGGGAGACAGAACGCCTCATCTACTACATACATTAAAGTCAGTGTAGTCTTCTCTACATTGGTAAGGCAGGTGGATCATTTCAGAGAACATATCTGGGATAGCCACATTGACCAACTCCACTGCCTTGTGGCTGAACACTTGAACTCTCCTTTCCTCTCTGCCAAGGACGTGAGAGTCCTGGGCCTCCTCCATCGCCAAACCCTAACCACCCGAAGCATGGATGAAGAAAGGTTCCTCTTCTCCCTTGGGACCCTCCAACCACAGGGGATTAATGTAGGTTTCACCAGTTTCACCATTTACCCTAACTCCACCTTATCCCAGTCCAATCTTCCAACTCAGCATCCTCCCCCCTTTTGAACGTTGTTATGTGTTCATTTTCCTTCCAATCAATCTGATCCACCCGCCTCTCTGACCTAACCCTTTCAGCCTCACCTTCAACTATCTATTCGATCACAGGAATTAGCTGAGAAAAATGCCAAGTACCGTAGTAAGCCAGTGGATTCGGAGAAATATCGGACCCAGCAACAGATGACCAAGAAAAGAAAATCAAAAAGCAAAAAAGCAGACAAACAAAAGAAAAACATAAACACTGCTAAAAAAAGTACATCATTGTATGAAACAAAAATAAAAACAAGGTCAAATATGGAACAGTGGGTGTGCGGACAGAATAATTTATTGAAGACAACAGAGAAATCACAGGGAAAAGAAACAGTTTCTTTGTGTCTATCTTCATGGAAGAATATCCAAAAATTCTCCCAGAAATACCAAGTGACCATGGGACTTGTGTAAGTAAAGTCTAAGATCATTCCTATAAGTGTTGAGGTCATGTTTTAAAAGCTGGATTGAGTATTTATAAATCTGACAGATCAGATGTACTTCATACAAGAATTTCAGAGGAAGCAGCAATAGGCATATTGATTGCATCGCAGATTATCACGTTGTTTTCCAATACATTCCCGAAAGATATTTAGCCAATCTGGATAAGGCAAAGGTTATGAATACTATCCAACAGTTTAAGAAAGGATGAAGATGGAGAGTGGTGATCTTCAGATCAGTAACTTGTCATCCGCGATCGGGTGTCTGTTGGGCTCGATTATAAAGAACGTGTTACTGGATATATAGAAGGTAATGGGAAAACTGGGGAAGATGATAATGCATCAATGAAACGAAAACCATAAGTGGCAAACATTTTTTGGAATGGTTTGAAGATGATTCTTGTGGACGTAGGCAATGAGGAGCTAATGGATAACGTATCGTTGGATATTCAAGAGGATCTTTTTTAAGAACTCTCCCACTAACATCATAAGAAAAGTTAAAGTAAAAGGAATTGGGAAGAATTGGGCGGCACGTTGGCACAGTGGTTAGCACTGCTACCTCACAGCGCCAGAGACACAGGTTCAACCCCCGCCTCAGGTGACTGACTGTGTGGAGTTTACACATTCTCACCGTGTGTGTGTGGGTTTCCTCCGGGTGTTCCGGTTTCCTTCCACAGTCCAAAATGTGCAGGTCAGGTGAATTGGCCATGCTAAATTGCCCGTAGTGTTAGGTGAAGGGGTAAATGTAGGGGTATGGGTGCGCTGCGCTTCGGTGGGTCGGTGTGGACTTGTTGGGCCGACGGGCCTGTTTCCACACTGTAACGCAATGTAATCTAAACACAAGCAAATAGGAAACGAAAAATTAGGTTTACATTCATGTGAATGTAATTGAAATATAGAAGATGCCATGCGCCAGCTGCACAGAGTGTTGCTGAGACTAAACTGAGAGTATTGTGTACCGTTTGGAGTCCGAATCTAAGATAGAATATACTACAGATGAACTGCAAAAGGTATTCTCCAGATTAATCCCTGAAATGGCAAGATTGTCTGATGTGGAAACTCAGCCTGTGATCTCGAGATTCAAAAGATGAGGTGATTTTAGTGAAACTTAAAAACATAGAGGGGAGAGAACAACCGAGGGACATGGAGAAGAGCAAGCAGGAGAGATGAGGGAGAATCCCATGATATTCTACACGGAGAAGTAGAACAGAATAATCAGCAACAGTTAGTGTCCATCAGAAACCAAAGGGGCAATCAGTGTGTCAACCCGGAGAACATTGATAGATTGTTACATGTAAACATCACAGCTGTTTTACTTGGGAGAAGGAGGATGCAGGTACAGAATTCGAGAAGATGGACTGGAAAGCTCTTGAAAAGAGTTTGATGTAAAATACGAGCGGCGGTTTGAGGCTTTGTCTGGTATAAAATTGGACCAATCTGCAGGTCTGGATAATGTTGGAGTCAAGGGAGGAAAGACGCTGATTGGAAATTTTAATTAGAATCTGACAATAGGGGAGATGCCAGAGGACTGGAGAACAGCTATTATGATTGCACTTCACAGTAAGGGTGGTAGAGATAGACCAGGAAACTATAGACGAGCGAGTATTAAATCACTGTTCGGGAAACTACTGGAGAAAATAGAGAAGGAGAAAAATGAACTCCAATCAGAATGGCAAGGTTTGATCAGGGATAATCATCATGACTTTATCAGAGTGAAATCACACTAATGGAGTTGATTCAATTAGTTTGAGGAGGTCGCTTATTTAGTTTTGATGCAATGTCTTTGACAAAGTTCCGCATGGGAAACTGAAAAAAGTAAAGTAAAATCTCAGAGTATCAAGGATAACTTGAAAAGTTACAGTGAAAATTGTCTTAGTGTCAGGAGGCAGAGGGTGGTGGGAGAAGGCTGTTTGTGTGATTGGAGACCAGTGTCCCCTGGTGTACCACAGGGATCAGTGTTGTGTCCCTTGTTGTTTGTAGTATTCATAAATGGTATAGATGTGAATCTGGAGGGGGAGTGGGTGGAGGGGTGGGAGTTGTGATAAGCAAGTTTGTGTTTGACACAAAGATTGACAGGGTTGTTGGTAGTGTGGAGGAAGTTCTGATTTTACAGGAAAATACAAGTGGAATGATCAGATGGGCAGAACAATGGCAGATGGAATGTGATCCTGATAAATATGAGGTACTTTGGAAGGAGGAACCAGACATGGGGTGTACACAATGATTGGCAGCACACTAGGGAGCTCAGAGGGTGTTTCTCCACACATCCCTGAATGTGACTGAACAGGGTAATGGACTAGTTGCGAATTGAACCTTGGGTGTAGCGTTTATTAATCAGGGAGTAGATTATAAGTGCTATACAGGGCTTGGTTTAGTCCATGATGGAGTACTGTATGTCGTTCTGGGAGCCTCATTACAGGAAGGATCTGATTGTACTGGAGAGGGTTGCAGAGGAGATTCACCAGGATGTTCCCTGGGATGGAGCATATCAGCTATGGAGAGAGGCTGGATCAGCTCGGGCTGTTTACTTTTGACAGAGAGGCTGAGGGGGATGTGATTCAGAAGGATAAGTTAACAAGGGGCATCGACAGGGTGGACAGACAGCATCTGTTCCTTTTAGACAGAGGGTCAAGGACAAGGGAGCACACTTTTAAAGTGAAGGGTTTGAGGTTCAGAGAGGATTTAAAGATGACTTTTTCTTCACCCAGAGGGTGTTGGGGTCTCGAAAGTACGTTCTGAGAGGGGAGTTATCAAGGTTAACCTCTCAACTGTTAAAAGTACTTGGACAAGCACTTGGAAGTGCCATAACATTCCAGGCTCTGAACCTTTTGTCGGAAAGTTGGACTAATACAGATCATGCTGTATTTCTGTTGGCACAGAGACTATGCTCCTGTGAGTGTATGATGTGGAAGGTCAATGCTTGAGCAGCTTAACCCAAGAATTGAAGGGTTTCTGAAGATAATGTTCACAAAGGTTATAAGAGTGAACTGTTATAGCTTGTCAAATTATGTCAATGTGAGAAGTGTGTAAAAAAGTGCAGGTTTTTTCCAGTTTGAAACCAGAGAATGGAGAATGGGAAACAGGGAAATGGCAAAACTATGAATCCACTTCTTCAGTTCTGTCTTCACAGAACTTTCTGACAATACCAGGAAAACCGAGTCTGGCGTGGAAAACGAAATAGTACATGGAACATAGAACATAGTAAGTAAACCGTTTGGGAGAAATTATTGGGACTGAAAATAATGGTCATAGACAACACTAACACAGGTTTATGAAATGGGAATTATGTTTCAGAAACAGACTGGGAGACAAATGAAAGAGAAGCAATGGATGTAAAACATGTGGATTTTCCGAAAGATTTTGGTAAAGCTCCAAGCCTAGTTTGCAAAATCAAAACTTCGTGGATTGGGGTGAATATATGGCCATGCTTCTAGAATGGGACAGCTGGAAGGAGACAGTGAACAGAAATATACAGACACGTGAAGCAACAGCCTGACCTTGTATTTAAGGTCTGATTCTGTGAGTACGACTATATACCTGATACCCCATCACCTTCCCCGGATATCTACTCTCTCACCAGCAGGACAGACAAAGCAGAAGTGGTGGCACCGTGGGATACAGTTTGAAGGGAATTGTTCTGGGAGTCCTCAACAGTGACTCTGTATCCCATGAAGTCTCATGGCGTTAGTTTACACATAGGAAAGGAAACCTCCTGCTGATTACCATGTACCAGCGTCTTCCAACTGATGAGTCAGTACTCCTCCAAGCTGACCAACACTTGGAGGAAGCACTGAGGGTGGCAAAGGCACAAAATGTACTCTGGGTTAGGGACGTCAATGTCCACAAAAAGAGTGGTCCAGCTGCAGCATTACTGATTGAGCTGGTTGGGTCCAAAAGGATATAACTTCTCGACTCGGTCTGCGGCAGGTGGTGAAGGAACCCACAAGAGGGAAAAGCCATATTTGACCACAGCCTTACTAATCTGCCAGCTGCAGAAATATCTGTCCATGACAGGATCGGGTAAGAGTGACCACTACATAGTCATTGTGGAGATAAAGTCACACTTGCATATTGAGAATAACCTCCACCATTTTAGGTGGCACTGTCACCATGCTAAATAGGACAGACTTTGAACAGATCTAGCAGCTCAAGTCTGGGTTTCGATAATATGTTGTGGGTCATCAATAGCAGCAGAATTGTACTCCAGCACAACCTCATGGCCTGGCATATCCCCCTCACAACAATTAACATCAAGCCAGAGGATCAACCTTGATTCAATGGAGTGTGCAGGAGGGCAGGAGCAGCACTGGGAATACCTGAAAATGAGGTGTCTGCCTGATGAAGTCACCAACCATGACTACCTGCGTGCCAAACAGCATAAGCAGTTAGTCATAGACAGAGCGAAGTGATCCCACAAGCAACGGTGCAGATCTCAGCTCTGCAGTCCTTCTACTGCTCGTAGAGAATAGTTGTGGACAATTAAACAAGTCATCGGAGGAGGACATTCCACAAGTATCCCCATCCTTAATGATGGAAGAGCCTCGCACTTCAGTGCAAAAGATAACGTTCATACATTCGCAACAATCTTCAGTCAGAAGTGCTGATTGGATGATCCATCTCGGCCTCCTCCAGTGGCCCTCAACAATTCAGTTACCAGTCATCAGCCAATTTGATTCACTCCTCACGATATCCAGATTCAATTGGAGACACTGGATACCCCAGAGGGTACATACCCTGACAACATTCTGGCAATAGTACTGAAACGTTGTTTCCAGACCTTGTCACTGCCCTCACCAAGCTGTTCCAATTCCGTTACAACAACATTTCCCTGATTACATAGAAAATTACCCCAAGTATCTCCTGTATATAAAAAGCAGACCAAATCCAATCCGGCCAATACCACCGCATCAGTCTCCTCTCGATCATCAGTAAAGTGGTGGAAGGTCTCAGTGCTTTTAAGCAGCACCTGCTCAGCAACACCCTGGTCAATGACGCCCAGTTTGGGCTCCACCAGGGCCACTCAGCTCCTGACCTCATTACTGTGGTTCAAACATGGACAACAGAGCTGAATTCCAGATGTGGGTGAGAGTGATAGCCCTTTAAATCAAGGCTGCCTTCGACCAAGTGTGTTATCAAGGGGTCTTCGCAAAACTGGAATCAATGGGTATCAGGGGCAAACTCCCCGCTGATTAGAATCATACCTGACACGTAGGAAGATGGTCATGGTTGATAAAGGTCAGTCAACTCAGTTCCAGGATAAATCTGTAGGAGTCCCTCGGGCAGTGGCCTAGACCCATACATCTTCAGGGCTTCTTCATCAATGACCTTCCCTCCATTTTAAGGTCAGAAGTGGAGTTCTTTGCCAATGATTGCACAATCTTCTGCAACATTTGTGGCTCCTCAGATACTGAAGCAGTCCATGTTCAAATACAACAAAACCTGGACAGTATCCAGGCTGAGAAGTGGCAAGTAATAGTCACGTCACACAAATGCCAGACCGTGAACATCACTACTAAAATACATTCTAACCTGCCCCTTGGCATTCAATGGTGTTACTGTCACTGAATCCACAGTGGGCTGCAGCGGTTCAACGAGGCAGCTCACCAACACCTTCTCAAGGGGCAACCAGGGACAGGCAATAAATGCTGGCCCAGCCAGTCACACCCAGATTCAAGAAATAAATATTATTTAAATAAAATAACAGAGGAAGGTTTCTGGGATATCACAGAGATCGGTGCTCAGGTCCCAGTTGTTCACAATACCCATTAAACATTTGGTTGCAGGAATCAAATACAATATATCCCAACCTGCTGATAGAACTAAAGGATGTTGGATTGCGAGTGGGTGAGGAGATTGTAAAAAAGCTTCAAGGTGATCAAGACAAGTGGAGTGAATGGGCAAATACGTGGCAGATGGAGAGCAAGGTGGGTTGAGGTGACAGTGTGCCCATTGGTGGGAACAAGAGATTGGCAGCTTTTCGTTTGAAAAGGGATTGTTTGAAACATGTTGATCTGAAAAGCGACGTATGGGCCTTTTTGTTGGTTCCTTCTGCGCGGCCCTCCGAGGTCCCTGCAGCACAGTGAGGTCTGAACCCACAAGGCAATACTGGGAATGGCATTCACACGCTGCCCAGTGTACATAGACCTACGAAGTGGGGAGCTGTAACATTGCAAAGGATCTGGATCTCCCTGCAGACCAGTCCCTGAAAGCAATATTGCAGGAGCAAGAACCAGATAGGAAGATCAATGATGTGCTGACCTTCATTTCAGGGGGATTTGAGTTCAGGAGTAAGCGTGTCTTACTGCAGCTCTAGAGAGCTTTGGTGTGACCCTATCTCAAACACTGTGCAGTATTCTGCAGATTTGGTCTCAGTACATAATAAAGGACAAACCTTACATTGAGGGAGAGCAGTGAAGGATGACCAGACCGATCTCTAGGGTGACAGGCTTGTTGTGGGAGCAGAGTTTGGGGCGACTGGGCCTGCATTCCATGGGGTTTAGGAAAATCGGTGGAGATCTCAGTGAGATCTATAAAACTCTGACAGGGTGAGACGGATTTGAGGCAGGGATAATAATCCCCCTGGCTGTGGTGTCTAAAACAAGGGTCCACAGTATTAGGTACAGAGAGACCATTCTGCAATAAGATGACAATAAATGTCTGCACTCAGTGACTGGTGAACCTGGGGAATGCGCTCGAAGCTGGAAGCCAAGACACTGAATATAAATACGGACGTAGAGACAGTAAAAGAATGGTGGGAGAGAAGGAGAACGATATGGAAATAAAGGGCAAGGTAGCAAACTCGACAGACCAAATGGACTACTGCACTTCCTACTTTATAGCTTCCCACAATATTTCACATTAAGGGATGTGTACAGTGTGTGGAAAAAGTGCATTGTGTACATATTTGAACATGAACTGGAATGGGGAAGGCTCAATGTGTTGTATGACCTACTCCATTCCCGATGTTTCTATGTAGTCTGTAAATGTTGTCACAAGCTCTCAGATGTTAGGAAGGAGGTCTCTGCAGGGTCAACAGGACTGTGTTTCTCATTCCCCTTTTCCGATACTGAGGCTGGTGCCGGGTGTTCTGTCCGGTTTTATCCTTTAGACCTCGAAACAGTTTGTTACAATAGAATGTCTTGTTTGGTGGATTCAGAGACCATTGAAGAGTTTATCACATTCTGTGTGTCTGCAGTCACGTTTAGGCCAGACCAGGAAAGCACGGGAGATTCACTTTCTGAAAGTACATTTGTGAAGCAAATTGGTGTGTACAATCGACATTGGCTTGAAGGTCACTATTTACAGACACCAGATTTTGCATCTTAATATTTTGTCAGTTGTGTTTAACTTACACCAGCTGCCAGAGCATTAGCCTGGTCTGGATTAGTAATCCAGTGACCTTTCCACAGCAGCACCATCTCCACATGGGGACCGATCTGAAATTGTACTGAGCAGGTTATTTCTGTGCTTCTTGATAACTCTGTCAAAAAGAACTCCCACCAATTTGACTGTCGAGGTGGGACTGAGGGGGAGGTAACTGGTCAGATTGTAATTATAATCCTCTTAGGAACTGGACATAGTTGAGTAATTTTCCACATTACCAGGGAGATGTCAGAGTTGGAGCTGGAATGAAACAGCTTCCCCAGGGACATGGCTTGTTGTGCAGCACAAGTCTTCAGTCCTATTACAAGAATGGTGTCAGGGACCATTGCCTTTTTCGTACGTACTGTGTTCAGCTGTTTCTTCATGTCACGTACAGCAAATTGAATTGGTTGAAGACTGCCATCTGTGATTCTGTGGGTATCATGGCGAAGGTGAGTTGGATCATCAACTCCACACTTCTGGCTGAGGGTGGTGCAGATACCACGTCCTAGTCTTTTACACTGATGTACAGGACTGTTCAATTATTTAGGATGGGGATATTCGTGGAGCCCGTTTCTCCGTCATTTGTTTAATCATCCATCACCATTTATGACAGAATGTGACGGGATTGTGGAGCTTCGATCAGATCTGTTTGTCAAGAGTGGTAGCTTTAATGGGTTAGCATCAGGTTTAGGTTCACGTGGTTCTGACCCGGTCATGTTCACTCACAGTTATTACTGAAATATAGATCGTATTGATGGTAATGGCAGACTGTGGAAATTATTCGAGGCTAAAAGTTACAGGTTGTGGTTGAATGCTGTTCTGCTTCTACTGCTGCTGTAGTCTACAGCACCACATAAATACGATACGCAGTTTTGAGCTGCAATATCTGCAATGCAATTCTGCTGTCTGTCCTTTAGTTCACATCGAGACGCATTCACCCATCAGTCATGTACTCAGTGACCTACTCTGGTTTCTGATGTGGTAACACTTCCATTTTCATATTCTCATTCTGCTGAGGGTCTCTTCCAGAGTCATGCTTTCAATCTGACACATTCTGCAAAACCAATTAACTGTTTTTCATCAATTGTTTAATTCATCTGAATCTTTTTCCTTGAGTAATACCATCTTCTGTGTTTAAAGTGAATGAGTTTCTCTGTTTCTCTCCCTGACCATGATTAAGAGCTCTGTAATATCAGTGATGCCAGCCTTATGTAGTTTCCGATCCAATGAATTCTCTGGATTCCCAATCATTTTCACCACATTGTATGTTTCCTCTTTTGGTTTGATGCCTTATTACTCATGGTTGCCTTGTCCTGCCATGAGTACGTTTCATCACCTTTGGGAGAATTTCTGATATCCTCCGAAATATCCACAGACTCCTGCTTTTGCTGTTCCATGGTCTGCCCTGCTCGGCTCCCCTTCAAATTAACTCTGGCCAGCTCCTCCCACATGTCATTGTAGTTACATTGTTCAATTATAATCACATTACATCAAGAAGAGACCAATAGATATAAACCAAAAGAAGGAGCTTTGAGACACAAAAAATAATTGGTAAATTTCTTAACTAGATACAAAGAGAGAAAGAGCGAGACAACATAGATGAGGAAATATGAAAAATGAGAAAACTAAATCATTGAAAGAAGTAGATGCACATCCCTCAATGTTTTGGCAATTCCTGTGTGCTGTGGTCCTTTGTATAGTGCATGTACAACAGAGCAATATGTTCAAATGCTGAGTCTGATGACAGAATTTTTATAGCCAATAATATGACAGACACTAGCTTTGGAAAGTATCCAACAGGCCAATATATTGAATTCTGGTAGAAAGGGGATTAATTGAAATAAGTTGGGACACCAGAAGCAAGAATTTATAACACATCCTGATCAGAATGAGAGATTGGAGTGGAGAATTGCAGAAAAACAGGGAACGTTGAGGGAAGGGGAACATATCATTTTAGATGAGAATCAAATGATGTTTTAATGTTTAATAAATTTTATACATCATAAGCATCACTTTTTGTTAACTGTGTCTCCGTTGTTCATTTAGAATGTGTTGTGCACATATGAAAAATGTTACTTATCTGCACACACACTTTATTTAAACAGTGTGTATAAAATCATTCTTCCGCCATTGGATTGGTCCTTTTGTTGTGTTACCAGGATACATGAACAACAACTGGCCACCAAAAGACATGATCCATTATCACTATGTTCCATACATACAGGCAAAGAAGGGCACGACTTTGATTGGGACAAAGCACACACATACTAAGACACGCAAGGACGTTCTTAGAGGAATGCCATTCTGACCAGAAGTCTGTCAATAAACGCATCAATTTAGATCCTATCTACCTTCTCTTGTAAAACAAAAGAACTGGAAATGACATCACCCATCTTAAGAACCCAAGACCTATAAATAGAGAGGCGCGACAAATCACCAGCACTTCAGCAGAGACTCTCACTGATGATGTTACCTAGTCATAATGTCGAATCGTCAGAAAACAAACCTTCAAGCACAGCGAGCTAACATTCATAAATACAAACTGTTATTTTTCTTGTATTAGTGGAACTTGGGAGTTCTTTGTCACTCATGTATTAACAGATTACGAGGTGAGGTGAGCTTTTTAGGTTTGTGGTTTTAATTAACAGAAGTGCTCGACATAGATGTCTCCACAGTTTGGGGCCCTGCCGTATGGGACTTGGACAGATTTGAACAGATTTCGGGTACAAAATGTCCCAGCAAATTCCAACACGTTGCAAATAGTGACCTAGATCTTCAAATAAAACCGGTCGGAAAATCTGTTTAATTTTGTTTACTGGTGGTGGGTAAATTAAAAGTGAGGGAAAAGGCTTTTAACATTTCGAAAGAGGTTCCCAAATTTGCCAAGAAGTTTAGAAAGACAAAAGGAGGACATTTTTTCGAATTAGCAAATAGGTTGGAATTGGGTTTAACCAGGGACAAAAGGAGAGCTGAATTTGTAATGGAGTTGGTAAAGCACTTTGATGTATTAGAGAAACAGACAAGTGCAGTCGAGTTAGATAAAACTTAAATTGCAAATATGGCAACTGAAGTTAGAAGATAAAGAAAGAGAAGGAAACAGAGAGAGAAAAAAGTGAAGGAGAGGAAAAAGAAAGAGAGAGAGAATTTGAGATTCAGAAGTTGGCAATTAGACAAGAAAGTTAAATTAACAGGATGGAGATAAAGGGAGAACGTCGGGATGTATACAACTAGGTTAGTTACTTGCCATATTTCGGTGAGAAAAATGTCAAAACCTTTTTTATTTCATTTGAAAAAAAATGACTCGGCTGATGACGTGTCCAGTGAATTTGTGGGTAATGCTCGTTCAGACTAAGCTGGTGTGCACAGCTGGTGAGGTATGTGCAGTGCTGTCAGATGAGGGAACAAGAGATTATGCAGATGTCAAATTGGCTATTTTGATTGGTTATGAATTGGTACCAGAAGCATATAGACAGAGGTTCATAAAAATAGAGACGGAACCAGGTCAGACTTATGTTAAGTTTGAAAGAATTAACCACAGTCATTTTGATAGATGGGTGCTGGTCTTAAAAATAGATAAGACCTGTGAGGCTCGAAGGGAGATTATTATGCTGGAGAAGTTGAAAGACTCACTTCCAGAGACGGTAAGAATTCATGTGCACGAACAGAAAGTTCAAGAAGTGAGAAGCGTGGCAGAAATAGCAGGTAAATATGCATTGGTGCATGAGATGAAATTTAGCTTCCAGGAGAATTTTCATGCTATAAGGGATAGAAATTGGGAGAAGGGCAGTTCACACATTCCAAAGCGAACAGTAGCGCACAATAGTTTACCAGAGGTGAAAAAGAAGCCCAAAGGGGTTGAAAGGAGGTGAAAGGCCTCAGGTGTTCTCAGTATAAGGGAGTGGAACACATAAAGTGACAGTGCCGATGGTTTAAGAAGGGCACTAGGAAAAGGTGTTTTCATTGAAATAAGGTGGGACACACTGTGATGGTCCTTGAAGGAAGGCACTTTGGGGAAAGATGCGGTAGAAGAGACTAAGTGAAACTGGTAAAGGAGACCCCAAGTAGAGCTGAGGAGCTGCAGGAGAGTGCACAGCCGAGGCAGGGTCTGGGTATGGAGTCAGTACCTGAAATCTGAAAGCATTCGCCTCAGTAGATAAAGTTTACTTAGAAAGATCAGAGGGAGAAGGACAAGAAGTTATAATTTTGTGAGATATGGGATCTGCTCAGTCTCTAATAGTTGAGAAGTGAGGCGCTGGAAAAGAACAAATGATCTGGCAGCATCCGAAAAGCAGAACAATCGAATATCAGGCAGAAACCGATGGTCAGGAATGTGGTGGGGGGACAATGGGGCTGAAAGATAAATACGAGGGTAGTAGCTGGGCTGGTGGGAGGGTCACTGGGAAGGCGATAAGAAGATGTAGGTGGGAGTAATAGTGATATGTCAGTTTGGAGGATGGAGTCGGGAGGTGGGAAGGAATCTGGCCAGTTAGGGCGGTTCAAGACGGCAGTGCTAGATTGAATGGTTGAATCTGGCAGAGGTTGGGGGAAGGGAGATTTGGAATTTGGTGAAGTCAACGTTGATGATGGTTCTAGTTTGAGGGTTCGAGTTGTCCTATCCATAACACCCTCCTCTCCGACCTATCACCATCACACCCCACCTGCGTCTACCTATCACCTTCCAAACTATCTTACACCCAGCTCCACTCCCACTCTCCTATTTATTTCTCGCCCCCTTCCCCTCCCTTACCCCACCTCCCACTTTCCTGATGAAGAATTTATGCCTGAAACGTCAACTCTTCTGCCCCTCAGATGCTGCCTGGTTGGCTATGCTTTTCCAACCCCACACTTTTCAACTCTCACCTCCAGCATCTGCAGCCTTCACTTTCTCTCGGCCTCTAATAGTGAGAGACGAAAGTATTTTCACTCTTTCTGACATATTAATCAAGATCGTAACAATTTGTGGAATGGGGTTAGAAATTAAGTATTCCCTTGTGTAAGATCAGGATGGAATGCTAAATCAAGGTTGGGGCAGTAACAGTGACAGTGAGTAACAGAGTGTCATTTCCAGGAATACAGTTTATTCTTGTGAACGATTTAACAGGATCCAAGGTGGGAGTGGCACCCCTTGTGTTGGAGAAGGCAAAAGGAAAACTAGGGAATTGGGGAGTTAAAAGAAAAATACCCAGGATTTTTCCAGACTGTATAGTAACAAGAATCCACTGTCATAAGTTAGAGCAGGAAGGAAAACCGTAATAAAAAGCCAAAGGAGTTGATGCTCAGTGAACTGACCCCCTGTTTGATGTCACGGTGCAGGAAAAACCTGAACAGGCAGAGGGTCAGGCAGGGGTGTATAGTCCTGAAAGGCTAATGGACTTACAACAGATATATACACACACATTCACACACACATACGCATGCACACACACAGAAAAGGAATCAAAATATATTGTCGAACGTTGTTAACTTAAAGATAGAATGCGAAAATTAAAATGGAGACCACGATAGGTTCGTGCAGAAGGGAAATGGGCCGAAGTGCACCAGATTGTTTTAGAGGTAGCGTACAGTGTTACAGCTAGCACATAAACTAACTGCAGGGGGTCACTTAGGTGTACAGAAGACTCAGGCTAAGGTACAGAGGCATTTCTACTGGCCTGGAATGCACAAGGACGTGGTTATTTTTTGACGTACATGTCAAACATTCTAAATGGTAGGTATGTCACAGGCAGTAATAAAACCAGCACCTTTGTTACCAATTCCTGCAGTAGAAGAACATTTCACGTAGGTTATGATGAGTTGTGTAGCTCCCCTATCTAAAATAAAAGTGGAAACTAATATTTGCAAAAAATAATGGATGTGTCTACCAGATTTCCAGAGGCAATTCTATTATGGAGTGTTAAGGTAAAAAGGGAGGTGGAGGAGTTGATAGCTTTCTTTACTCACTGTGGGTTCCACAGAGAGATTCAGTCAGACCGAGGTCTCATTTTACCAATCAGCTGTTTAAGGAAGTCATGGATAGCTGAGGCATGCAGCAGTTTAAATCAAGGGCGTCCCATCCTGAATCCCAGGGAGCCTTGTAAATTTCGCATCAGACGCTGAAGACCATGTTCACAGCTTACTGTCAGGATTACTGGAATGATTGGAATGAAGGTGTCTCATTAAATTGTTTGCTATTGGACAAAAATTATTTGCCCGAAATAAATCTACTCAGTTTACTTCCTTTGAGTTAATATTTGAAGTGAGAGGTCCTTTGGAATTAATTGAATATAAATTGACAGGACCGAAGTCAGAGATCTCACACTCGGATTATGTATGTGAGGTGAGGGAGCGATTAGATGGAGTAGGTGAGTTCGCTAAACAGCACCTGAAGGGCTCAGCATAGAATGAAGCATGTGGCAGATAAAAACTCTGAAATTTTGACGATTTCCTATGGGGATGACGTATTAGTATTGCCACCAGTGATAGGAATTCCCTTCAAAGCCAGGTTTAGTGACTCAGGAACAGAGGTATGGTCAGATGAACAAATTATGCAGTTTATCTGTATGATGTAGTGACCTTTAGCAAGTGATTGAAAGCTCACATGTTACAGTTGGCAGAGCATGTTGAACGATTACAAGAAGCAAACTTGGTAATAAACTTAAAGAAAACATAATTCGCGAATGCAGAAAAGACGTTCTTGGGACATTACATTGGACATGGAAGATTGACCCCATGGAACACAAAGACGAAGGGCTTTGAGGAATTTCCACGACCGTCCTCGAAGAAAGAGGTGCTTCAATTTTTGGAATTCATTGGATTCTATCGGAAGTTTGTTCCAAACTTCAGCAGCGTATTGGCACCACTGAAGGACTTAGTAAAGAAGGAAACAGAATTGTGGTGGACAGAACAATGCCAGGAGGTATTTGAGAATTTTAAAGCAGGATTAATCACCACACCAGTTTTAGCTATACCAAATATTCTGAAACCCTTTGAAAATTCTATTTGCTTCTAGGGATATCGGGGTTGGAGATGTATTGATACAGAAAGGTTATGATGGATTTGAATGGCTAATTGGCTACTTGTCGAAAAACGCAATATCCACCAGAAAGAAAAATACAACATTCTCCATTATTGAAAAAGAATGATTAAGGTTTGCACTGACCTGACAATATTTTAATGTTTATGTGACAAATAAATTGTCGGAGATGGTTGTGGACAACGACAAACCTCTCACGTTTTTTGGAATATTTAAAGACCAGAGTATGAGAGTATTTCATTGGAGTCTTATCACACTGACTTTAAACTTACAAAATGTACATGCTGTGGGTCCTAAAATGTGATAGCAGATGTATTATCGCGGATTTAAAGGAAAAGGTTTAGATAAGATTTGACTTACCCCGGTTTAAATAGGTGGACAAAATTAATATGAATGACATAATTGAGATTAATACTTTTGTATTTCATAATAATGGGATTAAGAATTAGAGGAAAAGAAACGAAGCCATCTTTTCATTCTGATGGTTCTTTTGTTTTCTGAAGGAGGGAGGTCTTAAGAAGCCGAAAGCATGCCAGGTCACTTTAAGACAGAACGGGTTTTGTTGAATAGAAAGTACCCCACAGATGCCAGCTAAATGTCAAATTGTTCCATATGTCACAATTAGCTGGGAAATGGAAACCTGAGTTTTGGTTGCTCTTTTGACAACAATTCAAATACAACCAAAGATTTTAAATAACGTTCAGGATACCAGAAGCCAAAGGAACTTGAATATTATTGTTTGGTCAAAAGGAAAGCAATCAAATTATGAGAATTGTTGTATCATGGGGAGTATATAAACCCAGCATTTGAACACTAGAGGGAGAGCCACTGCCATCCAACAGCAGAGTAACTGCTGTAGAGCAGGAGTGCTAACTGGCCATCTCAAACACTGTCTATGAAAGACACATGTTCATGTAAACCTACTTGCAATAAAAACATGACCCAGGGAGATCAGCAGCTGAAAGGGTGAACACAGTGGGGAAGATAGAGACTGTGTGGTCTTGAGATTGTAATGTTTAATATGTGGGCTTTTGGAACAGAATATTTTTCCAGAGTCGGAGTCAGATAGTAAGTAGCTAAGAAAAGAGGGGCTTGTATTTGTGAATAGCTGTTGTTTAGTGTTCAGTATTAAAGTTAAGAAACTCACTTGCTAATTTTTGTTTAAATAGTGGAATGTAGGAGATCTGTGTCGCTCATATTTTAACAGACGACAAGGTGAGGCCAGCTTTTCTGGGTGTTTGGTTTTAATTAACAGAGGGGTTTCGACTCTACGTTGTAAATGTCCATTCACGCTAACCCCAATTCCCTGCAGTTGGCCCATATCCTTCCAGTCCTTTCCTATCCACATATTTATCCAAATGCTTTTGAAATGTTGTTAATGTAACCCCCTAAACCACATCTGCTGGCAGCTCATCCACATACCAGCCTCTGTGTAAAGAAGTGGCCCCCTCAGGTTGCCTTTTATTCCTTCCCCTTTAACCTTAAACTGATCCTCTCTCGTCCTCGATTCTCTAAACCTTGAAAAAAGACTGAGAGCATTAACCCTACCATCATGATCTTATTCAGCTCTATAAGGACTCCCTTAGTCTTCTACATGCGAAAGAAAAGGTCCTAGCTTGTCCAAACTCTCCCTATAACTCAGACCATTGGGTCCTGGCAACGTCCTTGAAAATTTCCTCTGCACTCTTTCTAATTTAGTAACATCCTCCCTGTAACAAGGTGACAAAACTGAATACGATAATCTCAGTGCAGCCTTACCAAAGTCCTGTGTAACTGCAAAATAAATTCCCAACTTCTATACTCAATGTCCTACCTGATGAAGGCCTGTGTGCGAAAAGCCTTCTTCACTGCCCTGCCTACCTGTGACTCCACTCTCAGAGAACCGTGCACCTGAACACCAAGGTCTCTCTGCCCACTACACACTTGAAGATCCTCCCATTCACCATGAGACTCCTACCTTGATTTGAGTTCCCAAAATGTAAGACATCACGCATTGATATTAAATTCCATTTGCCATTTCTCTGCCCATTTCTCCACCTGATTAAGGTCCTGCTGCAATTTCTGATAAATTTCCTCACTGATCATGCTCCCACTTATTTTAGTGTCATCTGCAAACTTACTAATCATGCCTTGTACATTCTCAACTAATTCATAGATAACAAACAGCTATGGACTCAGCCTCCAGTCTGACAAGCATCCTTCCACTAAACCCTCTCTGCCTTCTACCATCAAACCAACTGTGTATCCAATTTGCCAGTTCCCCAGCATTCCACGTGGTGTCCCCTTCCAGAGCAGCCTACCGTGTTGGACCTTATCAAAGACCTTACTGAAATCCATATGGACTATGTCTACCGCTCTGTCCTCATCAACCTTCCTGGTCACTTCATCAAAGAATGCAAACAAATTTGGGAAGCATGATCTCCCACTCACAAGTCGATGCTGACTGCTCCGAATCAAACCCTGTGTAAGTAATGGGTGCAGTCAATGGTATGCTGTCCTTCATTGGAAGATGATTCGAGTACATAAGTAAAGCCATCTTCCTGCTGTTGTAGAGCCTTGCTGAGAGAGCATTTGGGGCACTCTCTCCAGATTTGATGTCCTTTGTAAGAAATGATCTTCTTACCACAGGCACCAGTGATGGTAACATGAGGATAGAGTAAAGAAACTAAGTGGTTAACCTGTAGAGCTGTGAGAGACGAAGAAATGGTGACTCTGAAACACGAGGATTGGCAGCGATCACTTATTTCCAAAAGACACATTGGTAGTGTGAGAAATTCCATATTTTACCCAGGATTGATTGGTTTGATTTATTGTCACGTGTACCTCAGTACAGGGAAACACTTTGTTTATGAGCGTGGGGGCAGGTCATAGTAAGCATGGCCAGACAGATCATAGGGTGGAAATAGGCTTGGACCGAGTAAGGCATACAGGTTACACTGAACAGGACGTGCACTAGAAAAGATCAACACGAGCAAGATCACTATTATTTGAACTGAGAGATTCATCAATCTAACATGGCTTTCCGAATAGTTTATATGCCTTTACTAACTCTCCCCACGTTATTGTGCAGTCGGCGTGTAAACCCTGTACTGAACGCCAGGTTGTTCACAATCCCCAACAAAAGACACAATACCTTCCGTCTGAAACAGGTAGCCATTCCCACCAGCTTCCGCCTTACATAGAGAACACCAGGCTGGCCTCTCGGAGATGGAAGGTGCCTTCTGGAGATTTCACACAAGACATATGGCTTCCCTCCTCACCATGTTAAAGTCCTACATGTGTATCATGAGCAACGGAGCCAGGAGGAACAACGTGGAGCAGTCTGTCTGTGCAGCCTCTGCTCCACTTGTTAATCATGTTAAAGCATCAATCTGGAGACACTTAAGACTGCCGATGCTGGAGATCAGAGTAGAGCGTTGATTGCTGGAAAAACACAGCAGGTCAGGCAGCATCCGAGAAGCAGGAGAATCGACGTTTCGGAATAAGACATTCATCAGGAATCACCATCAATTACCACATTCTGCCCCCGTGTAAGTGCATTGAGGTGGAAATGGCCTCCAGCTGTTCCTGTATAACTGACTTAAAGGGCTGATTGGCATCTTCCTCGTCCGATTGGACAAGGCCAAGGGTCTGACTGGGTTACCCCTGGTTCCTGTTTGACAGGTCGATATACTGACAAGTCTGATGATGCTGCAGCTTTAAGAGGTTATTTTGTCCGGGTTTCTTTTATGAGAGAGATTGAACGATCGATACCAAGCTGGATAGTTAAGACCACTTGAGTAACAGCTCGGGGAGGCCTTAGGTTAATTTTAATGCAGCCTGAATGAGTGTGGCCAGCTCTCACAGGTTAGGATCTCTGGGTTTTGGTTTCTCAGTAACATCAGAAACTATTGGGGTCTCCACAGAGTTGGAAGCTTCAGTTAATGTCTCCTGGCTGCTACTCTCTCTGAATTTTCTCTTGATGCTGTCACATTGCATCTGGAACAGACACTTTACATTCCCTTTAAAATAAGAAAACATTAGAGTCGACGCTACTGCCTTCAAATATTTTCGAGGGGCTCTAGTGGTCCATCACACGAGACTCCTTCTCTTCCGGAGTAATTGGCCGGAGGCACTGAGTGGGCTGTCCCTGTTCTACTCCAATAATATCAATGTGCTGAATGGCTTCCTCATATTCCTGTGAAACCAACGTGAGGTGCTGAATGAACTCTTGTTTAACTGTTGCAATGTGCAGTGCCAGGCAGTGCTGTTACATGAATGTTACCGACACTTTAACAGCACAAGCCTGAGTGTGTCTGGGACCTGCTACACACGGACACAGACCAACTCAGGAGCTGACGGGGGACAAAATGTTCTGAACATTGTGGAATCTTCTGTGACCATCCCCACTTCTGATCTTATGGTGGGGAAGGTGGGGGTAGGGAGACATTGATGAAGCAGTTGAAGATGTTTGTGGAGACGAAGCTACCCTGAGGATCTCCCACAGAGCTGACCCAGGACTGAGATGATGAACATCTTCCTTTGTGCCATGTTTGACCCCAAACACTGGAGAGTTTACTCTGATTCCCATTAAGTCCAGTTTTGTTAAGCTCCTTTACGTCAACAGAAGTTAACCATTGCCTTGATATCAGGACCAGTCATTTTTACCTGAACCCTTGTCTCAACCTCTTTTGTTCACATCAATAAACCATGATATTGGAGCAGCAAGTGTTTTCTTCAAACAGGTGGTATTGAATGTCAGGATTTCTCTTCTCAAGAATGTTGGGGAGCTAGATGACTGAAAGTATTTGAAGAGGAGCTTGATGGATATTGACCTGTCAGAGAGTTGAGGGCTATGAAGAATTGGGTATGAAAAAGGATTTGAGGCCAAGAGCAGATCAGTCATGATCTTAGTGAAGGACAAGGCAGGTTTGGGGAGTGAAGACCTGCCCCTGTTTCTGATGTTCTCCCATTCTGTTATTGGAGTTTTAGTGGGTGTTATTTTCATGAATGCTCTGTTGTTGCATATTGCAGTCAGGGAGACCAGAGGATTCTGTGAGCCATCTCTGGGTGAGGTATGGGGGCTGTATTCTCAGTGAACTTGGATCTAAACATGACCAACAAATGAAGCACAAGTTGCAGATAGGGGAAGCTCTGTAAAGAGAGATGAGGGGCCTCTTTCATACCCGTGCCTGGATTTTCCAATTATACTTCCCAAATCACCTCAAAGCGTGTGGGACAGTTTTGAAGGGCTGAATTGTCTGTGTTTCTGCGCACCAGTTTATCGGAGTAAGTAGCATCGAACTGCTCCTGTCTCGCAGGTTTGATGGGCTGAATGGAACACAGAAACATGGGACTGAGGAGCAGGAGTGGGTCATTAGATACTTTGAGCATTCTCCACCAGGCACTAAGATTTGGCTGATCAGGTTGGGTCTCAGCCCCACTTTCCTGTCTATATCCCATTATGCATGACTCACACTTCTGTCAAATATTTAACTAATGCAGCTTTCAATCAATGTGAGCATGGAGGCACAATAAACTTCCAGTGAAGAGGATTCCGACTTGAAAGGGCCTTTCAGAATTATTCGTCATCCTTCTTATCGAATCAGAGAGTCATGCAGAACGGAAACAGACCCGATAGTCCAACCTGTTCACTCCGATCAGATATCAAATCTGATCCAGTCCCATTTGCCAGCATTTGACCAATATCCCACTTCTTTCAGATACTTTTTAAATGTGCGATTGTAACCGCTTTCACCACTTCCTCTGACAGCACTTTCTGTACACACACCACTCTCTGTGTGAAACATTTATCTTCAGGTCCCTTCGAAATCATTCGCCCTTTCTCCTCCAACCTATGCCCTCTTGCTCTGGATTCCCCTCCACTGGGGAGAAGAACGTGGCTGTTTAGAATATCCATGCCACTGCTGGTTTTGTGAAACTCTATAATGTCACCCCTCAGCCTCTGACACTCCAGGAGAAAGCACCTCAACCTAATTAACCTCTCCACGAAGCTCAAACTTCCAGTCCTGGAACATCGGTGTCTAAATCATTTCTGCAGACAATGAGTTGTACGTAGTATTCTTAAAGTGGCCTCACCAACATCCTGTACAGATACAACATGCCACTACAACCCCTATACTCAATGCTCCGACTGATTAAGGCAAATGTGCCAAATGTGTTCTGTCCCACATTGTCCACCTGCGACTGCACTTTCAAGGAACAATGTACCTGCAGTCCTATGTCCCTTTGTTCCACAACACTCTCCAGGACCTTAACATCAGTGTATAATTTCTGCCATGATTTGCCTTCCCAAACTGCAAAACCTCGTATTTATCTAAATTAAACTTCATTTGTCACTCCTTGCCCCTTTGTTCCATCTAATTGTGGTCTCGTTATACTCGGAGATAATCTACTACACCACCTTTCTGATGTAATCTGTAAACTTACTAACTATGGCCCCAATATTCACATCTAAAACCCTGACATAAATGATGAAATGCAGTGAACTCAGTACTGATTCTTACAGCACACTGCTGCTCACAAGCTTCTAGTCTGAAAAATACCCCTCTTCCTTCATGCCAATTGTGACTAGCTTCCTCTGTATCCCATGTGACCGAACCTTACTAATCTGTATACCAATCAGAATGAAATACTCGCTACGAAGAGAGGCTGAGTAGGTTAGGTTTACTTTCACTAGAAAAAAGGACATTGAGGGGGGACCTGATTGAGGTTTGCAAAATCATGAAGGGTATAGACAGGGTGGACAGAATTGAAAAATGTGGTGTTCGAAAAACACAGCAGGCCAGGCAGCATCCGAGGAGCAAGTGAATCAACGTTTCGGGCATAAGCCCTTCTTCAGGATCAGTGTGGATCAAGACAAGCTTTTTCCCTGGTTGTAGGATTCAATATCGAGAGGTCGTGCTTTCAAAGTGAGAAGTGGAATGTTTAAGGGGGATACACGCGGTAAGTACTTCACACAGAGGGTGGTCGGCGTTTGGAAGACGTTGCTTGCAGAGGTGGTAGAGGCAGGCACGGTAGATTCATTTAAGATGCGTCTGGACAGATGCATGAGTAGGTGGGGAGCAGAGGGATACAGATACTTAAGAATTGGGCAACAGGTTTAGACAGTACATTTGGATTGGCTCAGGCTTGGAGGGCTTAAGGGCCTGTTTCTGGGCTGTAGATTCTCATTGCTCTTTGTTCTTTAAATGAAAACCTTGCTGAAGTCCATATAGAAAACGTCTAGCAAACTGTCTTCATCAATCTTCTTTGTCACCTCTTCAAAAAACTCAACCAAATTAATGAGACATGCAGAAAGCCACGTTGTCTACCCAGATCAGCCCTTGGCTTCCCAAATGTATGTAAATGCTATCCCACAGAATCCCCTCCAACAACTTTCCCACCGCTGACATCAGGCTCAGCGGTCTATAGTTCACGGGTTTTGGGGTCACTGTTTCCTTTTCTAGTCCCACTCCTCCACTGCTCCCAACAAATGTTAAATGTCACCAGGTTTGTGATATGGCCGATCGTATCGGTCTCAGACTGGGTCAGGGTCAGTTTTAGGAACAAGTCAGGGTAGTTTCTTTAATCTGCTCAAATAGCACATTTATGATCCAGAGCAATGTTCCTCAAACTGTGATGGAAAGATGATGGTAAACGGTTTGGGTATTGCAAGTATATAATCAACATTTCCCTTTCTAAACACACACACTCACACACACACACACACTTTTAACTTGGAAGAACTCTGTTCAGATGTTATTGGAACTCATGACTAAAGGGAAAATTGTGAGATTGTCCAAAACGCTATTCTGTTTCTGAAGATATTGTGCTCACACAGCTGCTAGCAATGGGATTCCATCCTGGGACGGTTGGATTTGGCTGAATTCCCTTTGCTTCAGGCAGAGAGGAGATTCCAGTGAATTCTGGTCAGTGATCACCCAAAGGGCAGCATGGTGGTGAGCACTGCTGCCTCACAGCACCAGGGACTTGGCGTCGATTCCAGCCTTGGGTGACTGTCTCTGTGGAGTTTGCACATTCTCCACTTTTCTGTGTGAGCTTCTAATGGGTGATCCAGTTTACTACCACAAACTGTGTCGGGTCGGTGGATTGGTCATGCTAAATTGTCTGTAGTGTTCAGGGATTTCTAGGTTAGGTGAATTAGTCAGGGGTAAGTATAGGGAAATGGGTTGGGAAGGTTGGTATGGACTTGTTGGGTCGAAGGGCCTGAGTCAAAACTGCAGGGATTCCTTAAAAATAAGAATGGTAACGATGACTGTAGAGGTTTTGTTTTAGCTCGCACACATTGCTGTGATGAGGAATAATGAAGGAGAGAGAGTGCAATAGGCCATTCCTTCTCAGGCAGATTACATTTTCTCCCTCTCTGAGATGAATCACACAGTAATGTCATCCTCTCCCAAACTGGGCCATGTGAGGTCTCCTTGTACATTGTCCAAACTATGTCTCCATCACATTCCCTGCTCCATGTAGGTGCATCATTGCTGCTGTCATACACAGAGCCATATTCTGAGCAGAAAATCATCTCCCTTGATTTGAAATATGTTTACATGGCCCTGCGTCATTAAAAAATAAAAATGTTTAATTTATTCAGAATACCTGTGTTAAACTGAATGCATTTTTTAAAGAAATACAGAAATTGCTGGAAAAGTTCGCCAGGTCTGTCAGCATCCAGATGCCTTTTACATGCTGCAGTTGTACCAGCCTCCACCACTTCCTCTGGCAGCTCATTCCATACACACACCACTCTCTGTGTGAAATTGTGCCCTTTAGGCCTCATCAAAACTTTTCCCCTCTCACTTTCAACCAATCCTCTATCGTTCTTGAAACCCCTAACCTGGGGAAAAAAACCGTGACTACTCACCCTATCCATGACCATTCTGATTTTATAAACCTTTACTGCTGCGAAATGTGCCTCCAATCAACACGAATGGCTGTACTTTCAGTCATCCTGGGCCTAAATTCTGAAATTCAATACTGACACCTCTTCCTTCTCCGTCAGGTCACAATTCTAAATCCATTTTAATCAGTTTGTTCAGATGTACAAGATGATTAGGGGGTTAGATAGGGTTGACAGTGAGAACCTTTTTAAACGTATGGAGTCAGCTATTACAAGGGGGCATAGCTTTAAATTAAGGGGGGGTAGATATAGGACTGATGTTAGGGGTAGGTTCTTCACTCAGCGAGTCATAAGTTCATGGAATGCCCTGCCAGTAGCAGTGGTGGACTCTCCCTCTTTATGGGTATTTAAGCGGGCATTGGATAGGTATATGGAGGATAGTGGGTTAGTGTAGGTTAGGTGGGCTTTGATCGGGGCAACATCGAGGGCCGAAAGGCCTGTACTGCGCTGTATTCTTCTATGTTCTATGTTCTATGTATCCTGAGACACTTCTGTGGGCTTTACACATAGACCTTTGTGCCCGGATGTAGGGACGCTAGCATCACTCAGCAATACCCATAAAGCTGGAACATTACTCTCCTGTGTGTTTGCTCATCAGCCTGTTCTGACATGATGTGACATACTTCTGCAATCGGCAGGACTTGAATCCAGGCCTTCTAGTCCAGAGCTAGCAACACTACCACGCAAGTTCAGGAATTGGATTAAATTCAGAGCATTGACTGAGAGGCAGGGACACTACCCACTACGATACCATACCCAGATTTTGGGACATATTTTAGTGCCCGCTTTCAGCTCGGTGTGGATTTATTATAATCAGAACTGAAAAATGTGTTGCTGGTAAAGCACAGCAGGTCAGGCAGCATCCAAGGAGCAGGAGAATCGACGTTTCGGGCATAAGCCCTTCTTCAGGAATGAGGCTGGTGTGCCAAGCAGGCTAAGATAAAAGGTAGGGAGGAGGGACTTGGGGAGGGGCGTTGGGAATGTGATAGGTGGAAGGAGGTTAAGGTAAGGGTGATAGGGCGGGGGTGGAGAGGTCGGGAAGAAGATTGCAGGTCAAGAAGGTGGTGCTGAATCTGAGGGTTGTAATTGAGATAAGATGGGTGGAGGGGAAATGAGGAAGGTGGAGAAATCCGCATTCATCCCTTGTGGTTGGAGGGTTCCTAGGCGGAAGATGAGGTGCTCTTCCTACAGGCGTCTTGTTGCCATGGTCTGGCGATGGAGGAGTCCAAGGACCTCCATGTCCTTGGTGGAGTGGGAGGGGGAGTTGAAGTGTTCAGCCGCGGGGCGATTGGTTTGGTTAGTGCGGGTGTCTCAGAGGTGTTCTCTGAAACGTTCGCAACTAGGCGGCCTGTCTCCCCAATGTCGAGAAGGCCACATTGGGTGCAGCGGATGCAGTAAATGATGTGTGTGGTGGTGCAGGTGAATTTGTGGCAGATATGGAAGGATCCCTTGGGGCCATGGAGGGAAGTGATGAGAGAGGTGTGGGCGCAAATTTTGCATTTCTTGTGGTTGCAGGGGAAGGTGCCGGGAGTGGAGGTTGGGTTGGTGGGGGGTGTGGACCTGACGAGGGAGTGGCGGAGGGAGTAGCCTTTCCGGAACGCTGATAGGGGTGGGGAAGGAAATATATCTTTGGTGGTGGGGTCTGTTGGAGGTGGCGGAAATGACGAAGGATGATCCGATGTATCCGGTGATTGGTGGGGTGGTAAGTGAGGACCAATGGGGTTCTATTCTGGTGGTTATTGGAGGGGCAGGGTTCAAGGGCGGAGGCGCGGGAAGTGGAGGATATGTGGTGGAGAGCATCGTCAACCATGTCTGAGGGGAAGTTGCTGTCTTTGAAGAAGGAGGCCATCTGGGTTGTTCGGTATTGGAATTGGCCCTCCTGGGAGCAGTTGCAGCCCAGGCGAAGGAATTGGGAATATGGGATGGAGTTTTTACAGGGGCCAGGGTGGGAGGAGGTGTAATCTAGGCAGCTGTGGGAGTCGGTCGGTTTATAGAAAATGTCCGTGTTGAGTCGGTCGCCCGAGATAGAAATGGAGAGGTCTAGGAAGGGGAGGGAGGATTCTGAGACGGTCCAGGTGAATTTGAGGTGGAAAGTGTGAGTAAAGTGGATGAACTGTTCAACCGCCTCGTGGGAGCACGAGGTAGCGCCGATACAGTCATCGATGTAGCGGAGGAAAAGGTGAGGGGTGGTGCCAGTGTAGATGCGATAGGCCAATGTCCGGCCTAATACCCTTACCTTGACCTCCTTCCAGCTATCACATTCCCAACGCCCCTCCCCAAGTCCCTCCTCCCTACCTTTTATCTTAGCCTGCTTGGCACACAAGCCTCATTCCTGAAGAAGGGCTTATGCTCGAAACGTCGATTCTCCTGCTCCTTGGATGCTGCCTGACCTGCTGCGCTTTTCCAGCAACACGTTAGCTAGACAATACGTTGAAGGTGTTGGCCCCTTGTGTTGTTCTCTGTCTATGCCATGATGTTTAGATTGATTCTAATCTGAAAAGTGAGACAACAGTTTTACATGAATTCATGCAGTTTTTGAACTCAGACTTCTACATGAATTCCTACAGTTTTTGAGCAAAGTACAATATCACCCTGCAGGTACAAATTCACCCCACAAACTATATGTGTGCATTTAGGTCGTCTGTTTGTGTGTGCGTGTGTTTGTGTGGGTTGAGGGTTGTGAGTGTGATGGAGTGTATATGTGTGCGTAGTGTTGTCGTCTGAAGTCTGTGAGGGGGTGCATGTGTGAATGTGGGAGTCTGTGTGCGTGTCTGGGGTGGGGGGCTGTGAGTGTCTGTAAGAGAGAGTGTATATGTGTGTACATGTGTTTACAGTGGTCTAAGTCTCTGAGAGGATGCCTGTGTGAGTGTGGGTGTCTGTAAGGGTCTGTGAGAGTGTCTGTTCGTGTGTCTGTGTACATGTGTGTCCGTATGTATGTTTGGGTATAGGAGTGCCTGTGTGCGTGTGTGTGTGTGTGTGTGTGTGTGTAGTGGTGCCTGTGTCTGTGTGTGTATTGTGCAATGGTGGTCACCTGTACTGTGACATGAACCCAAGGTCCCAGTTGATGCCCTCCCTATGGGTACCGAAATTAGCTATCAAACTCAGCTCGGCCACTTTTCGCTGCTGCTTGTCCTGAAGTCCGCCTTGGAGGATGGTCACCCGGAGGTCCGAGGTTGAATGTCCTGCACCACTGAAGTGTTCCCCAACTAGGAGGAAAAACTGTCTGTTTTTGTTTTTAATGTGAATCTCTCTGGTCCGACATTCCCTGGCCTTGTGTTTTGTCTCCCTAGTGTATCAAGTGCTGGCATTGTGTAGCTCAGAAATAATGAAATGGTGTGTGACAGGCTATTGTTCACTTCCCGGTATGTCCCACGTGATGGCCATGGACAGGTGTGTTTCAGAAGTTATGAGACACATCCTTGTAACTTGGTTTGTACTAGTGGTTGGCCCTCTCAGGTGACCTTGCGATCAGTAACATGAGGAAGCCCACTGAGTAAAGGACCAGGCATCTAAATTGTGTGACAATGCTGTCACTATTTTAATATAAGGTTATTTTCTCCTTTTTTTAGTAAGAGGTCATAAAGGCCAAACTGCCGACTGAAAACGGCTCAAGTAAATAACTTACGGGGCGTTTAGGGATTTTAATAAATAGTAGGAACAATGGCGAGCTCGCACAGACAAGTTTTTTTCTTGTAGATGTAACAGTTACCAGGTGCTTGTGGTCCCAGAAGGGTTGGAAGTTTTAGTAAATTATCCCTAGCTGCTGTTCTCTCTGTAACTTCATTTGATGCTGTTTCCTCCTGGATTGGAGAACTGTATGCAAGAATGCATGTCTGAATGTTCCTTTTTGCCAAAGGGTGTCTTTAGGTTATTTTAGTATATTGGAACAGTTGATTTGTAGAATGTACTGTATCCATTATTCGGTTAAGGTTTCCAATAGTTATTTTATTCTAAATTCCTCTTCATTTTGTATGGATTTTCATTGGAGTGTTTAAATATATTGTGTTTTGCTTAATGGTGAGTGGTTTGACTAGTAGCATCACATCTGGAACACCCAACTCACATCTACCTTTAAAATAAGAAAAGGTTGGAATCCAAGCTACCTTCTTAAAATAGTTTTTTGTCAGTTTGGTTTGTCTATAGCAAACTGGGGACTCTCGTCTGGTTCTAAATCAGTAACACCAAATTGGGTTTAGAATTACAATCCCTACAGTGTGCAAACAGGCAATTCGACCCAACAAGTCCACACTAACCCTCCGAGGAGGAACCTACCCAGACCCATTCCTCTACCTTATTATTACACATTTACCCCGACCAAAAACTCCTAACCCACACATCCTTGAAAACTACAAACAATTTAGCATGGCCAATTCACCTGACATGCACATCTTTAGATTGTGGGAGGAAACCAGATAATCCGGAATAAACTCATGCAGACGCTGGAGAGTATGCACCAGGAGGCTATTGCGTTCAAAGGTCGCGTATGGTAATTGTTAGTGTCTTTGGTTCCAGATGTTGAATTCGGTTGGTTTAAACAGTGTTTTGTGTATAAAGATTCTTTTAGTCACTCAGAGTTCTCGGGGTGTGGAAGAAGTGAAGTTGGGGGTTTTACATAAGGTAATGATGGCAAAGCTGTGGGAATTGGCAGACGAGCTGGAGTTGGGGTTATGTTTGTCTGTGAGAAAATGAAAGATAATTACAGCTATAGCTCGGCAATTATATTTGGTGAAACCATCATCAGAGTCTTCAGAAATGGCGAGAATTCAATTTCAAATGAGGCACCTTGAACATGAGAAGGAATTGAAACTGTTTGAATTATGATGAAAAGTAGAAATAAAAGAACAGGAAATGAAGAAGAAAGAGAGAAAAAGAGAGAAGGAAAGCAGAGAGTTTCAACTTCAAAGGTTAGTAATTAGAGAGGAAAGTTGACATAGAAGGTGTTGATGAAGGTAGACGTTAGGCTGGATGAGGAGGATAGCGAGGATGATCAACCCTATAGTAGCCAAAGGCTTGATGGGGATCTGTTTAAATACATCCAGGTATTATCTACATTTGATAAGAAGGATGGGGGAGCCTTTTTAATTTCATTTCAGAAAGTGGCTAAACAAATGCAGTGCCCAGTGAACATGTGGATTCAGTTGATTCAAACAAAACTGATAGGTATTTGCATCCCTATCAGAGGTGGCATCTGAGGAGTAGGAGGAGGTAAAGAAAGCCATCTGAAGTGCACATGAGCTTGTGCCAGAAGCTGACAGACAGTGTTTCAGGGATCTAAAATAGCATCCCTGGTTAAATGCACATTGAGTTTGAAAGAATCTAACAAAGTAAATTTGAAAGGTGGGGAAGGTTATTAAAAACAAAGCAAAGTTATGGCACTCTGAGAGAGATTCTTATTTTGGTTAAGTTCAACCATTCACTTCCTGCAATCGTGCGAACTCGTGTGGAAGAGCAGAGAGTAACAATAGCAAGATTAGAAGCTGAAATGGCTGATGGTGATGATTTGGTTCAGAAATCAAAGCTCGGTTTCTGTGAGAGATTGAGAAGTATGTGCGAGATCTTCTCAAAACATATCCCTGTGAGAGTAAGGTTTATTAGCATAGGCCAAGGATAGCAGGTAAAGAGGTTACAGCACTAAGAGGCACAGAAGCATGTAATTCTTTTGTGCTGAGACATGAGGAGCTATGTCACTCAGAGGGACTATTGGAGAGATGAGAAGTGCTCCATTATGTAACGTGTGGTTGGAGTGTGAAGTGGAAACATCAACAGATTTATTCCACAATGGGGAAGCAGGCCTTGAGCTTGATGTTGGCGTTATAACATTTCAGCATTTAAATTGCGAATAACATACATGAGACAAATCTTTATCAGTGATCGTGACCCTATAAAGTTTTTGGAGAAGTTTAGGGAGAAAAATACCAGTCTGTTTCGATTGAGCTTATTCTTGCTGCCATTGAATTTTAAAATTCACAGTTGACAGGGTGAGAAAACTTACATTTTGACACATTGTGGAGACTTGAATGAAGAAAGACAAAGGCATTCTGTGGCAGGAGTTAAATGACTGAAATGGAATCTAGTTGTGAACATTTGTATGCTCAGAATCAATGTAATGTATATGCATTTCTGTCTACTAATAGAGGAAGATTAGGAGGTCTAAAATGAATCCACTGTTGTATATTGATGGATTATTTTATTAAAGATGGAGTTGTGAGGATACTATCACTGTAAAAATGTTATTTTCTCTTGGTTTTGTTTTTTATGAAGAGAGGTTTTAAAGGCAGAGGTGCAGAACTTCTGTCTGAAAACACTTTAAGTAAATAACTGAGAAAGCCTTTAGGTTTTATTAAAACGGTGGTAACAATGGAAGGGCAGTGGCCAGCTCTCCCAGACCAGGTTTTCTCGTTTAGTTTTTAGCTGCAGCATTCAGAAGCTGCTGGAGATCCCAGAATGTTTGGAAGTGTCAATACATGATACCTATCCGCCTTTCTCTCTGATATCTCTGTTGATGTTGATTTCTCCTGGATCAGAAAACTGCTGTAAGAATCTGTATTTCAATATATCTTTGTACCAAGCAGTGTATACCAAGAAGGTACGGTATCTATTGTATGTGTAAGTGTTCAAACATATAAGCTATCTCAAAATGTTCTTCTCTTTGATTGTATTTTAACTAAAGCATTTGAATAGATTATATTTTGCTTAATATCGAGTTGGTAGACCAGTCACAACATAACTGGAAAGCACACTTCCCATCTATGTTTAAAATAAGGAAAGGTTTGGGTCTAAGCGGCCTTCTTAAAATATTTTGCGGGAATCTGGACTGGTCCACAACGTTTGTAGCCGAGGAGTTTCTAACTGACTCCTGTTATTGAAAAGTTAGTGGAGGGGCTGGTGACGGTTTTCTGGAGGTTGTGCTGTGAGCTGCCTCAGACATTCCGGGAGACCTGAGGATTTGGTGACCCAACTCTGGATGGAGCATGGGGACTGTAGTTACAGCATCTGAGCCTGTAACATGAACAACAAATGGAGCAGAGGCTGCAGAGAGGGGAAACTCTGAAACCACGCAGTGAGTGCGTGTGGTGAAAGGGATCTGCTGCATCCACCGCGGATTTTCCAGGAACAGCTTCACATGCTCCACTTAACCCAGGAGCAGAGTGTGAGGGGATCCTGACTGAACAAGGAGCTGGTCACAGAGCCGTGTCACCTCCTTCAACGCGACCTGCAGCTTCACACCAGGGAGCGGGTGGTGCTGTCAGTGACTGTTAGGGTCACTGTTTCATTCAGCTTCACTAATCCAGAACTTTCCAGGCAGGACTGGGTGACATATCCATCATCTCCCAGTACCTCAACATCAATGTCACCATCCGGTGATGGAGGATATATATGGTGGATGAGTAAAATATATCGTTTCTCCCTCAGCGGGAAGCTGCCGGGTGTATCCTTATTTTCCCAGTATAGTGGGAATTCCGTTGGTGTACATGGCATCTGCGGTTAGCCATGTCAATGGGGAGAGGTAGAGGAACTGAAGGAGTTCTCTCTCTATTAATGTTACAGTGTGTCCATGCACAGTACATCATGTTGGTGAATACCCCTGTCCTGGCAGCAGTCACGGCCTCTTCATTCAGAAGCAGGCAGCCATTCCCATAGTCTTCATCTCTCCATGTAGAAAGGAATAAATGTATCTTAGATAAAGGCTGTCCCCTTGATACACGTTTCAAAACACCATCCCCACCACCAACCAACTACATTAAAATATTCCATGGGTACGGAGAGCAATGGGGTCACTTGGAGCATCAAGGAGCAGGCGATCAGGGATGGAGCAAAACCTCCCGTGTCTGAATGGGTCTGAGTGAAACCCCGAGTACACAGTGTCATTAAGTCCTGTAATCCCTCTCCATTTCAGTAACGTACTGCCTTCCATTATTCCAGTAAATGGAATGACAGATTATATCATGTTATATTCCACCTCCCAAATTATTCTCCATTGCCTTTACCTCTCTGTATCTATCTGTAGAAACTCTATCCTATCTTGCTAATTTAATCTCTTGCTTATCACAGCAACATGACCAAACTCAGTATCTGTATATCTGTTCCATCCTCCTGGTCATTGATATAGATTGTAAATAGTGGAGGACCCAGCACTGGTCACTGTGTGACTCCACTGGTGACGTTCTGTCTCACTGATGAAGACTGATTTATCCGGAGTTCCTGCTTCCTGTTTGATACACAGTCCTCTCCCATTACTGTGTAACACAGTGGAAAAGCTGAATATGAATGAGGAGAATCAGTCAGGAACCCAACCCCTCGAATCTGCTCCGCCATTGAATACAATCCTGGCTGATGTCATCGCGCCGTCTATTCCACTTTCCTGCTATCTTTCCATCTTCAATCTCTAGTCCCTTGTTGTAAATTGCGCGACATGAAAAAAAATCACTCCGTCTCTACACTTTCAATTACATTTAGCATTTGTAGACCTCAATGAGATCTCCTTTCATTCTTATAAACTCAAGAGTATAGGCCTGAACTGCTCAATTTCTCTTCATAAGACAAACACTTCAAATTTGGAATCAATATAATGAACCTCTTCTGAATTGCCTCTAATGCAAATACCTCATTCCGCGGGACACACAATCTGTACTCCAGTACAGCCTCACTAATGCCTTGTATAGCTACAACAACACTTCCTACATTTCTGCTCTATCCTTTTACAGATAAATGCTGAAATTGTGCTTGCATTTCTCAATACTTGTAGTACTCGCAGGCAGGTTTTTTTGTGATATGCAAGCTGATACCCTGATCACTCTGTACCTGAGCACTTTGAAGTTTCTCTCCTTTTCGATAATAATTTGCCTTTCCGTTACGCTGGCCAACTTGAATAACCCTATATTTATCCACTTCAATTTTCATTGCCAAATTTTGGACCATTCACCCAACCTATCCATGTCGTTTTAAACTTCTTGCATCACCATTCCGACTTACAACTGAAAATGTAGCTGAAGTATTTTCTATCCCGTCAAACGAGTAATTATATCGATCGCAAATGGTTGAGGCATGAGAACTGAAATCAATGGCATTCTACAAATTGCATTTTCCAAAAGAATATGATACATTTATTCCATCTGACTCCATTTTGTTGGTTAACCAATCCTCCATTCAAGCAAATAAATTACTCCTAAACCCATGTTATCTGATCTTACCACTTACTCTTTGGAGAAGCGACACATCCAATGCCTTCTGGAGGACAAGATATCACATATTTAAGTAACTCAAGCAAACACTTCAAACTTGATTTAATCTTTGTAAAACCATGTTGACTCCGATGGATTGTGGTTTAACTTTGCAAATGTCCTCAACAGTGGATTCTGATAATTTGCCTCAAATTACAATAGTTTATTGTTACATTTTACTCATTAATGTATACAGCTATTGTAAGTTCTTCGACTTTCGAAAACCTTTACGTTTTCTTTGAATTCCTGTCTCATGGGCAAAAGGTTTTAAGAGATCTGCTCCAATTGCTGTGTAAGAGTCATGTGTGGCTGACTGGACCCATCATCATGCTGGTGTACAAACTCGATGGGATGAAGTTTTTCTGGTAATCCCATGTTGTCATCTCCAAGGCCAGAATGACCTCCTCCCGTTCATGCGTTAGATGGGTGGGGTATTATGGAATCTTCCCTTTGCAGTGTAACATATTGAGGGGCTGATGGGTCTTCTCATATTCATTCATAAGAGGTTGAGATACTGAACAGTCTCCACATGCATCCTGGAGATGGGACCAAGGGAGTGATTGGTCTTCTCTTGTTTCCATACCATAGACACGTGTCTAAATTACCTCCTCCTTTCTCATGAAATAAGTCTCAGATAGTTTTTATCCTTATCCAATTCCCTTGCAACAGACTCGGTGGGTCTGAATGGCCTCCTGTTATCCCAGTGTAACAGACTTCCTGTCACTGTGTGACCGCTTTCAGTTCCTATGTTACAGACTTGAGGAGGTTGAATGGACTGATCCTGTTGCTGTGTAACAGGATACTGGTGTCGCATGGCCTACTCTGGGGCCAGTGTTATAGATTCAAGGGGCTGATTGGCCTTCTCCTGTAAATATACAATTGTCTCCAGGGGCTGAACAGCCTCGCCCTATTCTGGTGTAACAGGGTCAAAGGCCTCAATATCCTTCTGTTGTTCATGTGTAACAGGCTGAAGAACGGAATTGATTCCTCCTCTATCTGTGTAATTCGCTTCAGTTGTTAACTCTTTCCTGTCATCTATGTTGAAATAAGATCTTCTTTCAGTTTTGTAAACTCCAATGGCTATTGGATCAACCTGATCATCCTTTCGTTGTAAGTTAGCATCTTCATTGCAGGAATCAGTTGAGGGGACCATCTCTGAGCTGCTTCCAACATAACAATATCCTTTCTTCATTGAAGAGACCAAATCTGTACACACTACTCCAGATGTGATCTCACTAAGATCCTGTACAGCAACAGCAACGATTTACCATCCTGCTGTAAGGTTCCCACTCAGGTAAGAGCAGTCTCAGCTCTCTGGGGGAATACAGAGCATTGCTGAACATCATTGTCCTTCTCTACTCCACTAGCATTACGGGAAATCTGGAGAAAATGTCACAATGATGGTTAAGAAGAACATAAATGATGTGGCGAGATGATCTCTACCATTAATCTCCCCAAAGCCCACGTCGCTCAGATTCTAGAGAATCCTGTCATGTCGAGCATAAAACCAGCATGGAGAAGGAAATATTGATGGGAGTTATACATCAAACTGAAAGCTGCAATACAAATGTAGGGCATGTTATAAAACAGGAAAATGAGACATACACATTTTTGGTTACTGCAGTAATAATGTACTGTTTACATGATATCTAAACTGTGTTAACCCAACTGAATGCTAATGCTGGGAAAAATGGATTTCATGAGCATGTGTTAGATGATGGCATTAAAATTTTGTCTAGCACTGAGCTAGAGATCAGGTTATTTAGGAATTGATGTTGGATGATCAGAAAAGCTAATTAAAAACTTTGCTGTAGATAACATTTTGGGATCAGTGACCACAATGCATTGGTTTTCTTTTATGCTGTTTGAGTACACGATAGTTTTTGGTTTATTTGAAGTCACTGTTATAAATTAGAATCATACAAGCCCTGAAGGTGTGAGGCGAAAGTGGGGACTGCAGATGCTGGAGATCAGTGGCGCTGTAAAAGCACAGTCAGGCAGCATACTAGGAGCAGGAGCATTGTCGTTTGGGGCACAACCCTTTATCAGGAATGAGGCTTCTGGGTCAAGGGGGATGAGAGATAAATGAGAAGGGGGTGTGGCAGGAGGCAGGTAGCTAGGAATGCGATAGGTAGATGAATGTGGGGTTGAAAGTGATAGGTGATGAAGGGAGACAGAACGCCTCATCTACTGCTTCCTTTAAACTCAGTGTGGTCTTCTCTACATTGGCGAGACATACGTGGATTATTTCAGAGAACATCGCTGCAACAGCTACATTGACCAACTCCACCACCTTGTGGTTGAACACTTTACCTCTCCTTTCCACTCTGCCAAGGACATGAGAGCCCTGGGCCTCCTCCATTGCCAAACCCTAACCACCCGAAGCGTGGATGAAGAAAGGTTCCTCTTCTGCCTTGAGACCCTCCAACCACAGGGTATTACTGTAGATTTCACCAGTTTCCTCATTTCCCCTAACTCCACCTTATCCCAGTTCAATCTTCCAACTCAGCACCCTCCCCCCTTTTGAACGTTCCTACGTGTTCATCTTCCTTCCCATCAATCTGGTCCACCCTCCTTTCCGACCTTACCCTTTCAGCCTCACCTTCAACTATCGATTAGACCAAAGGAAGCAGCTTAGAAAAATGCCAAGTGTTGTAGTAAGCCAGTGGATTCGGAGAAATGTAGGACCCAGCAACGGATGACCAAGAAAATGAGAAGGAAATCACAAAGCGAAAAAGCATGCAAACAAAAGAAAAACATAACGACTGCTAAAGAAAAACGTACATCAGTGTATGAAACAAAAGTAAAAACAAGGTCAAATGTGGAACAATGGGTATGTGGCCAGGGTAATTTATTGGAGAGAACAGAGAAATCACAGGGGAAAGAAACAATTTCTTTCTCTATCTTCAAGGCAGAATATCCAGAAATTCTCCCAGAAACAACAAGTGACCCTGGGACTTGTGCAAGTAAAGTCTAAGAGCATTCTTTTCAGTGTTGAGGTCTTCTTTTAAAATGAAGCTGGATTGAGTATTTATAAATCTGACAGATCAGATGTACTTCATACAAGAATTTCAGAGGAAGCAGCAATAGACATATTGATTGCATCACAGATTTTCACGTTATTTCCCAACACATTCCCGAAAGATATTTAGCCAATCTGGATAAGGCAAAGGGTATAAATATTACCCAACAGTTTAAGAAAGGATGAAGATGGAGCGTGGTGAACTACAGATCAGTAACTTGTCATCTGTGGTCGGGTGTCTGTTGGGCTCGATTACAAAGTACATGTTATTGGATATATAGAAGGTAATGGGAAAACTGGGGAGGATGATAATGCATCGATAAAATGAAAACCATAAGTGGCAAACATTTTTTTGGAATGGTTTGAAGATGATTCTTATGGACGTAAGCAATGAAGAGCCAATGGATAATGTTGGATACTCAGGAGGATCTTTTTTAAGAACTCTCCCACTAACATCATAAGAATTGTTAAAGTGAAAGGAATTGGGAAGAACGCATGCAAATAGGAAACGAAAAATTAGTTTTACATTCATGTATATGTAATTGCAATATAGAAGATGTCGTGCACCAGCTGCATAGAGTGTTGCTGAGACTAAACTTAGAGTATTGTGTACCGCTTGGAGTCCCAATCTAAGATAGAATATACTGACTACAGAGGAACTGCAAAAGGTATTCTCCAGATTAATCCTAAAATGGCAAGATTGTCTGATGGGGGACATTCAGCCTGTGATCTCGAATTTTAATAGATGAGAGGTGATTGTAGAGAAATTTAGAAACTTAGGAACAGAGAGGGGACTGAATAACAGAGAGACATGGAGAAGTGCAAGCAGGTGAGATTAGGGAGAATCCCACGGTATTCTACACGGACAAGTAGAATAGAACAATCAGCAAACAGTTAGTGTCCATTAGAAACCAAAGGGGGGCAATCAGTGCGTCAACCCGGAGAACATTGATAGATTGTTACATGTAAACATCACAGCTGTTTTACTTGGGAGAAGGAGCATGCAGGTACAGAACTCGAGAAGATGGACTGGAAAGCTCTTGAAGAGTTTGACGTAACATACGAGCAGGGGTTTGAGCCTGTGTTTCGCATAAAATTGGACCAATCCGCAGGTCTCGATACTGTTGGAGTCAAGGGAGGAAACTTTAATTGGAATCTGACCATAGGGGAGGTGCCAGAGGACTGAGGAGCAGCTAATATGATTCCACTTCACAGTAAGGGTGGTAGAGATTTGCCAAGGTAACTATGGATGATCACTGTTCGGAAGAATACTGGAGAAAATAGAAAAGGAGAAAATTGAACTGCAATCAGAGTCGCAAGGTTTGATCAGGGATAATCATCATGACTTTATCAGAGTGAAGTCACACCTTATGATTTTGATTGAAGTAGTTTGAGGAGGTCGCTTATTTACTTTTGCAGCCAGGCCTTTAACAAAGTTCAACATGGGAAACTGAAAAAATTAAAGTAAAATCTCACGGTATCAAGGATAACTTGAAAAGTTACAACGAAATTTGTCTTAGTGTCAGGAGGCAGAGGGTGATGGGAGAAGGCTGTTTGTGTGATTGGAGACCAGTGTCCCCTGGTGTAACACAGGGATCAGTGCTGTGTCCCTTATTATTTGTAGCATTCTTAAATGGTATAGATGTGAATCTGGAGGGGGAGTGGGTGGAGGGGCGGGAGTTGTGATAAGTAAGTTTGCGTTTGATACAAAGATTGGCCGGGTGGTTGGCAGTGAGGAGGAAGGTCTGATTTTACAGGAAAATACAAGTGGAATGATCAGTTGGGCAGATCAATGGCAGTTGGAATGTGATCCTGATAAATATGAGGTGATGTACTTTGGAAGGAGGAACCAGACATGTGGTGTACACAATGATTGGCAGCACACTAGGAAGCTCAGAGGGTGTTTCTCCACACATCCCTGAATGTGACTGAACAGGGTAATGGACTAGTTAAGAATTGAACCTTGGGTGTAGCGTTTTTTAATCAGGGAGTAGATTATAAGTGCTATACAGGGCTTGGTTTAGTCCATGATGGAGTACTGTATGTCGTTCTGGGAGCCTCATTACAGGAAGGATGTGATTGAACTGGAGGGGGTTACAGAGGAGATTCACCAGGATGTTCCCTGGGATGGAGCATATCAGCTATGGAGAGAGGCTGGATCAGCTCGGGTTGTTTACTTTGGAGCAGAGAAGGCTAAGGGAGATGTGATTCAGAAGGATAAGTTAACAAGGGGCATCGACAGTGTGGACAGACAGCATCTGTTCCTTTTAGACAGAGGGTCAAGAACAAGGGAACACACTTTTAAAGTGAAGGGTTTGAGGTTCAGAGAGAATTTAAAGATTACTTTTTTCACCCAGAGGGTGTTGAGGTCTGGAATCTACTTCCTGAGAGGGGAGTTATCACGGCTATCCTCTCAACCGTTAAAAGTACTTGGACGAGCACTTGGAAGTTTCATAACATTCCAGGCTATGGGCCTGGTGTTGGAAAGTTGGACTAATATAGATCGTGCTGTATTTCTGTTGGTAAGAGACTATGCTCCTGTGCGTGTATGATGTGGAGCTGAGCAGCTTAAGACAGGAATTGGTGGGTTTAAGAAGATAATGTTCCCAAAGGTTAGAAAAGTGAACTGTTATAGCTTGTCAAATTATGTCAATGTGAGAAGTATGAAAAAACAGTGCAGTTTCCTTCCAGTTTGAAACCAGAGAATGGAGAATGGGAAACAGGGAAATAGCAAAACTATGAATCCACAACTTCAGTTCTGTCTTCACAGAACTTTCTGACAATACCAGGAAAACCAAGTCTGGTGTGGAAAACGAAATAGTACATGGAACACAGAACATAGTAAGTAAATGGTTTGGGAGAAATTATTTGACTGAAAATAATGGTCATCGACAACACTAACATAGATTTATGAAATGGGAATTATGTTTCAGAAACAGACTGGGAGACAAATGAAAGAGAAGCAATCAATGTAAAACACGTGGATTTTCAGAAAGATTTTGGTAAATCTCCAAGCCGAGTTTGCAAAATCAAATCTGATTGGAATGGGGCGAATATATGGACAAGCTTCTAGAATGGGACAGCTGGCAGGAAACAGTGAATAGAAATAAACAGACTCGTGAAGGAACAGCCTGACACTGTCTGTAAGGTCTGATTCTGTGAGTATGACTATATCCCTGACACCCCATCACCTTCCCCGGATATCTCCTCTCTCACAAGCAGGACAGAAAAAAAACAGAAGTGGTGACACAGTGGGATACAGTTTGAAGGGAATTGCTCTGGGAGTCCTCAACAGTGACTCTGTATCCCATGAAGTCTCATGGCGTTAGTTTACACATAGGAAAGGAAACCTCCTGCTGATTACCATATACCAGCCTCTCTCAACTGATGAGTCAGTACTCCTGAATGCTGACCAACACTTGGAGGAAGCACTGAGGGTGGCAAAGGCACAAAATGTACTCTGGGTGGGGGATTTCAATGTTCACAAAAAGAGTGGTTCAGCAGCAGCATTACTGATTGAGCTGGTTGGGTCCGAAAGGATATAACTTCTCGACTCGGTGTGCGGCAGGTGGTGAAGGAACCAACAAGAGGGAAGAGCCATATTTGACCACAGCCTTACTAACCTGCCAGTTGCACAAATATCGGTCCATGACAGTATCGGTAAGAGTGACCACGACATAGTCATTGTGGAGACAAAGTCACACCTTCACATTGAGAATAACCTCCACATTTGTGGGTGGCACTATCACCGTGCTAAATGGAAGAGACTTCGAACAGATCTAGCAGCTCAAGTCTGGGTTTCGATAATATGTTGTGGGTCATCAATAGCAGCAGAATTGTACTCCAGCACAACCTCATGGCCTGGCATATTCCCCTCACAACAATTACCACCAAGCCAGAGGATCAACCTTGGTTCAATGGAGTGTGCAGGAGGAAATGAGCAGCACTGGGAATACCTGAAAATGAGGTGTCAGCCTGGTGAAGCCATCAGCCATGACTACCTGTGTGCCAAAAGGCATAAGCCTTAAGTGATAGACAGAACTAAGTGATCCCACAAGCAACGGTTCAGATCTCAGCTCTGCAGTCCTTCTACTTCTAGTTGAGAATAGTTATGGACAATTAAACACGTCATTGGAGGGGGAGATTCCACAAGTATCCCCATCCTTAATGATGGAAGAGACCAGCACTTCAGTGCAAAAGATAACGTTCATGCATTCGCAATAATCTTCAGTCAGAATTGTTGAGTGGATGATGCACCTCAGCCTCCTCCAGTCGTCCTCAGCAATTCAGTTACCAGTCATCAGCCAATTTGGTTCAGTCCACTCGATATCCAGATTCAGTTGGAGACACTGGATACCTCAGAGGGTACATACCCTGACAACATTCTGGCAATAGTACTGAAAAGTTGTTCTCCAGACCTTGTCACTGCCCTCACCAAGCTGTTCCAATCCCGTTACAACAACATTTCCCCGATTACGTCGAAAATTACCCCAATTATCTCCTATGCATAAAAAGCAGAACAAATCCAATTCGGCCAATTACCATCAGTTAGCAAAACTGGAATCAATGGGTATCAGGGGCAAACTCCCCGCTGGTTAGAATCATACTTGACACGTCGGAAGATGGTTATGGTTGATAAAGGCCAGTCAACTCAGCTCCAGGGCAAGTCTGTAGGAGTCCCTCGAGCAGTGGTCTAGGCCCATACATCTTCAGGGCTTCTTCATAAATGGCCTTGCCTCTGTTATAAGGTCAGAAGTGGGGATGTTCGCCAATGATTGTACAATGTTCAGCAATGTTTGTTGCTCCTCAAATACTGAAGCAGGCCATGTCCAAATGCGACAAGATCTCGACAGTATCCAGGCTGACAAGTGGCAAGTAATATTCACGCCACACAAATGCCACACCATGACCATCACCACTAAAATACAATCTAACCACTGCTGCTTGGCATTCAATGGTGTTACTGTCACTGAATCCACAGTGGTCTGCAGTGGTTCAACAAGGCAGCTCACCGCCACCTTCTCAAGGGGCAACTAGGGACAGGCAATAAATGCTGGCCCAGCCAGTCATACCCAGATTCAGGAAATAAATATTATTTTTACATAAAATAACAGAGGAAGGTTGCTGGGATATCGTAGAGATTGGTGCACAGGCCCCACCTGTTCACAATACTCATTAAACATTTGGTTGTGGGAATCAAATTCAGTATAGCCCAACCTGCTGACAGAACTAAAGGATGTTGGATTGTGAGTGGGTGAGGAGGTTGTAAAAAAGCTTCAAGGTGACTAAGACAAGTGGAGTGAATGGGCAACTACGTGGCAGATGGAGAACAATACGGGTAGAGGTGACGGTGTGCCCTTTGCTGGGAACAATAGACTGGAAGCCTATCCTTTGAAAAGAGTTTGTTTGAAACATGTTGATCTACAAAGGGGCGCTTGCTCCTTTTTGTTGTTTCCTTCTGCACAGTCCTCTGAGGTCCCTGCAGCGCAGTGAGGTCTGAACCCAGAATTCAATACTGGGAATGGCACTGACACACTGACCAGTATGCATAGACCCTCTAAGTGGGTAGCTGTTACATTGCAAAGGGTCTGGATCTCCCTGTACACCGTTCACTGAAAGCAATATTGCAGGAGCAGAAAGCAGTTAGGAAGATCATTGAAGTGCTGACATTCATTTCAGGGGGATTTGAGTCCAGGAGTAAGCGTGTCTTACTGCAGTTATACAGGGCCTTAGTGACTCCCCATCTCAAACAATGTCCAGTATTGTGTGCAGGTTTGGTCTCTGTACCTCATAAAGGTCAAACCTGACATTGAGGGAGAGCAGTGAAGGATGACCAGACCGATCTTTGTGATGACAGGTTTGTTGTGGGAGCAGAGTTTGCGGCGACTGGGCCTGTATTCTATGGGGTTTAGGAAAATGGGTGGAGATCTCAGTGAGATATATAAAGCTCTGACAGGGTGAGACGGATTGGAAGCAGGGATGCTAATTCCCCTGGCTGTGGTGTCTAAAACAAGGGTCCACAGTATTAGGTACAGAGAGACCATTTTGCAATGAGATGACAATAAATGTCTGCACTCAGCGACTGGTGAACCTGGGGAATGCGCTGGATCCTGGAAGCCAACACACTGAATATAAATAATGATTTAGAGACAGTAAAGGGATGGTGGGAGAGCAGGAGAACGATATGGAAATAAAGGGCAAGCCATCATTATATTGAATTGGGTAGCAAACTCGATGGACCAAAGGGACGACGGCACTTCCTATTTTATAGCTTCCCAAGGTTACTCATATTAACGGATATATTCATTGAGTGGGATAAGTGCATTGTGGAGATGTTTGAACATGAACGACAATGAGGAAGGCTCAATGTGCTGTATGGCCTACTCCATTCCCGATGTTTCTGTGCAGTCTGTGGGAAAGCTCTGTAAATGTCTGAGAGGGAGAGGGTACAGTTGGAAGTGACAGTATTTCTGTTGAATAAAGGGAACTGTGGAACTATGAGGGAGGAGCTGGCCAATGTTCAATGGTACAATACCTTAGCAGGGATGACCGTGGAGGAAAATGGCGGATATTTCTGCGTATAATGCAGAAGTTGCAGGATCAGTTCATTCTAAAAAGGAAGAAAGATCCCAGGAGGAGTCATGGGTGGCCGTGACTGACGAGGGAAGTTAGGAAAAACATAAAGTTAAAAGAGAAAATGTCTAACATCGCACAGATAAGTGGGAAAACGGAGGAGTGGGAAGCTTTTAAAGAGCAACAGAGGATTACTAAGAAGGAAATAAGCAGAGGAAAAATGAGGTACGAAGGTAAACTGGCCAATAATATAAAGGAGGATAGTAAAGGCTTTTTTAAGGTATGTGCAAGGCCAAAAAAATGGTTAGGACTAAAATTGGGTCCTTGAAGACAGAAACTGAGGCATATATTGTGGGAAACAAAGAAACGGCAGAAGAATTGAATTGTTACTTCAGATCTGTGTTCAATGGGGAAGACACAAGCAATCTCCCTGAGGTAACAGTGGCTGAAGGACCTGAACGTAAGGGAATTTATATTTGCCAGGAATTGGTGTTGGAGAGACTATTAGGTCTGAAGGCTGATAAGTCCCTGGGGTCTGATGGTTTACATCCCAGGATACTGAAGGAGGTGGCTCGGGAAATCGTGGATGCATTGGTGATTATTTTCCAAAGTTCGATAGATTCGGGATCAGTTCCTGCGGATTGGAGGGTGGCTAATGTTATACCACTTTTTAAGAAAGGTGGGAGAGAGAAAGCAGGAAATTATAGACCAGTTAGTCTGACCTCAGTGGTGGGAAACATGCTGGAGTCTATTATAAACGATGAAATTATGACACATCCGGATAGTAGTAACAGGATAGGACAGAGTCAGCTTGGATTTATGAAATGGAAATCATGCTTGACTAATCTTCTGGACATTTTTGAGGATGTAACTCTGAAGATGGATGAGGGAGATCCAGTAGATGTAGTGTACCTGGACTTTCAGAAAGCTTTTGATATAATCCCACACAGGAGGTTAGTGAGCAAAATTAGGGCGCATGGTAATGGGGGCAAAGTACTAGCTTGGATTGAAAATTGGTTGGCTAATAGGAAACAAAGGGTAGTGATAAACGCCTCCATTTCGGAATGGCAGGCAGTGACCAGTGGGGTACCGCAGGGATCCGTGCTGGGACCGCAGCTTTTTACAATATATGTAAATGATATAGAAGATGGTATCAGCAATAACATTAGCAAATTTGCTGATGATACAAAGCTGGGTGGTAGGGTGAAATGCGATGAGGATGTTAGGAGATTACAGGGTGACCTGGACAAGTTAGGTGAGTGGGCAGATGCATGGCAGATGCAGTTTAATGTGGATAAGTGTATGGTTATCCACTTTGGTGGCAAGAACAGGAAGGCAGATTACTTTCTCAATGGAATCAATTTAGGTAAAGGGGCAGTACAGAGAGATCTGGGTGTTCTTGTACACCAGTCAATGAAGGCAAGCATGCAGGTACAGCAGGTAGTGAAGAAGGCTAATAGCATGGTGGCCTCCATAACAAGAGGGATTGGGTATAGAAGCAAAGAGGTGCTTCTCCAGCTGTACAGGGCCCTGGTGAGACCACACACCTGGAGTACTGTGTGCAGTTCTGGTCTCCAAATTTGAGGAAAGACATTCTGGCTATTGAGGGTGTGCAGCATAGCTTCACGAGGTCAATTCCTGGAATGGTGGGATTACCTTACACTGAAAGACTGGAGCGACTGGACTTGTATACCCTTGAGTTTAGAAGACGGAGAGGGGATCTGATTGAGACATATAAGATTATTAAAGGATTGGACACTCTGGAGGCAAGAAACATGTTTCCGCTGATCGGTGTGTGCCGAACCAGAGGACACAGCTTAAAAATACGGGGTAGACCATTTTGGACAGAGATGAGGAGAAACTTCTTCACCCAGAGAGTGGTGAATGACGGAATGCTCTACCCCAGAAATAGTTGGATAGAGCTCTCAAAGATTGTGGAATCAAGGGTTATGGAGATAAGGCAGGAAGAGGATATTGATTAGGAATGATCAGCCATGATCATATTGAATGGTGGTGCAGGCTCAAAGGGCAGGGTGGCCTACTCCTGCACCTATTGTCTATTGTCTATTGTCTACTGTTGTCACAAGCTCTCAGATGTTAGGAAGGAGGTCTCTGCAGGATCAACAGGACTGTGTTTCCCGTTCCCTTTTTCCGATACTGAGGCTGGGGCTGGGTGTTCTGTCCAGGTTTATCCTTTAAGACCTCAGAGCAATTTGATACAATAGAGTGTCTTGCTTGTCTGATTCAGAGATCATTGAAAAGTTTTATCCCATGTCTATGTGTCTGCAGTCACAGATAATCATAGATAATCATAGATAACAAACAGCTATGGACCCAGCCTCCAGTCTAACAAGCATCCTTCCACTAAACCCTCTGTTTACTATCAACAACCCAACTGTGTATCAAATTGGCCAGTTCCCCCAGCATTCCACGCGATGTAAACTTCCTGAGCAGCCTACCGTATGGAACCTTATCAAAGACCTTACTGAAATCCATAGAGACTACGTCTACCTCTCTGTCCTCGTCAATCTTCCTAGTCACTTCATCAAAGAACTCTAAGAAATTTTGCAAGCATGATCTCCCACTCACAAGTCTATGCTGACCGGTCCGAATCAAACCCTGTGTAAGTAATGGGTGCAGACAATGGTATGCTGTCCTTCATTGTAAGATGATTCGATTACATAAGTAAAGCCATCTTCCTGCTGTTGTAGAGCCTTCCTGAGAGAGCATTTGGGTCACTCTCTACAGATTTGATCTCCTTTGTAAGGAATGATCTCCTTACCACAGACACGGGTGATGGTAACATGAGGATAGAGTGAAGAAGCTGAGTGTTTAATCTGTAGAGCTGTAACAGATGAAGAAATTGTGATGCTGAAACACGATGAGTGGCAGCTATCACTTATTTCCAAAACAGACATTGACAGGGAGACAAATTCCATACTTTACACAGGATTGATTGGTTTGATTTATTGTCACGTGTACCTCAGTACAGGGAAACAATTTATTTCTGAGCAGTGGAGGAAGATCATAGTAAGCAAGGCCAGACAGATCATAGGGTGGAAATAGACTTGGACAGAGTAAGGCATACAGGTTACACTGAAAAGGACATGCACTAGACAAGGTCAACATGAACAAGATCAGCATTATTTGATCTTAGAGAGTCCAGTCATCAGTCTAACGTGACTTTCCTAATAGTTTATATGCCTAAATTAACTCGCCCCACGTTATTGTGCAGTCGGCGTGTGAACCTATACTGAACGTCAGGTTATTCACAATCCCCAACAGCAGCCACAATACCTTCCATCTGAAACAGGTAGCTATTCCCACCAGCTTCCGCCCTACATAGAGAACACCAGGCTGTCATCTCGGTAATGGAATGTGCCTTCTTGTGACTTCACACAAGACATATGGCTTCCCTGCTCACCACTAGAAAACCACGTTAAAGTCCCACGTGTGGATCATAAGCAACAGAGCCAGGAGGAACAATGTCGAACAGTCTGTCTGTGCAGCCTCTGCTCCACTTGTTCATCATGTTAGAGCATCAATCTGGAGGCACTTAAGACTGCCAATGCTAGAGATCAGAGTTTCCAGCATCTGCAGTCATTGTTTTTACCGAGTTGATTTTAACCCTACTGCGAATCCTCTTGCAAGGATGCCTGCCTTAAAGAATGATTCCGCGATGCCGGTGTTGAACTGGGGTGCACCAAGTTAAAAATCACACAACACCAGGTTATAGTCCAACAGGTTTAATTGGAATCACACTAGCTTTCGGAGCGATGCTCCAAACACCTGATGAAGGAGCATCGCTCCGAAAGCTAGTGTGCTTCCAATTAAACCTGTTGGACTATTATCTGGTGTTGTGTGATTTTTGACTTGCCTTGAAGACGTTTTCCTCCTCGAAGGGCTTTTCCCCGAATCGTCGATTTTACTGCACCTCGGATGCTGCCTGAACCGCTGTGCTCTTCCAGCACCACTCATCCAGGATCAGAGTAGAGCGTCGATTGCTGGAAAAGCACAGCAGGTCAGGCAGCATCCGAGAAGCAGGAGAATCGACGTTTCGGGAATAAGACATTCATCAGGAATCAGCATCAATTACCTCATTCTGCCCCCTGTGTATGTGCATTGAGGTGGGAATGGCCTCACACTGTTCCTGTATAAGTGACTCAAGGGACTGATGACTTCTTCCTCGTCTGATTGGACAGGGCCAACGGCCTGACTGGTTACCCCTGGTTCCTGTTTGATAGCTCTATGTACTGACAAGTGTGATGATGCTGTAGCTTTAAGAGGTTATTTTGTCCTGGTTACTTTTAAGAGAGAGATTGAATGATCGTTACCAAGCTGGTTAGTTAAGACCACTTGGGTAAACAGCGAGGGATGCCTTAGGTTAATTTTAATGCAGCCTGAATGGGTGTGACCAGCTCTCACAGATTAGGATCACTGGGGTTTGGTTTCTCAGTAACATCAAAAACTATAGGGGTCTCCACAGAGTTGGAAGCTTCAGGGAATGTCTCCTGGCTGCTACTCTCTCTGAATTTTCTCTTGATGCTGTCACATTGCATCTGGAACAGACACTTTACATTCCCTTTAAAATAAGAAAACATTAGAGTCTAGGCTATTGCCTTCAAATATTTTCGAGGGGCTCTGGTGTGGTCCATCACACGAGACTCCTTCCCTTCCTGAGTAATAGGCCGGAGGCACTGAATGGGCTGTCCCTGTTCATCTCCAATAGTGTCAATGGGCTGAATAGTTTCCTCATATTCCTGTGAAACCAGCGGGAGGTGCTGAATGAACTCTTGTTTTATTGTGGCAATAGGCAGTGTCAGGCAGTGCTGTTACATGAATGTTACTGACACGTTAACAGCACAAGTCTCAATGGAGTCTGGGCCTTGCTGCACATGGACACAGACCAGTTCAGGAGCTGACCGGGGGTCAAAATGTTCTGAACATTGTGGAATCTTCAGGGACCATCCCCACTTCTGATCTTATGGTGGGGGCGGGGAGACATTGATGAAGCAGCTGAAGCTGTTTGTGAAGGGGAAGCTACCCTGATGATCTCCCACAGAGCTGACCCAGGACTGAGATGATGAACATCTTCCTTTGTGCCATGTTTGACCCCAAACACTGGAGAGTTTACTCTGATTCCCATTAAGTTCAGCTTTGTTAAGCTCCTTGATGTCAACAGAACTCAACCACTGCCTTGATATCAGGGCCAGTCATTTTTTCCTGATCCCTTGTCTCAACCTCTTTAGTTCATATCAATAAGCCATGATATAGGAGCAGCACGTGTTTTCTTCAAACAGGTGCGATTGAATGTAAGGATTTCTGTTCTCGAGAGTGTTCGGGGAGCGAGATGACTGAAAGTATTTGAAGAGGAGGCAGATGGATATTGACCTGTCAGAGAGTTGAGGACTATGAAGAATTGGGTATGAAAGAGGATTTCAGACCAAGAGCAGATCAGCCACAATCTTAGTGAAGGACAAGGCAGGTTTGGGGAGTGAGCGACCTGTCCCAGTTTCTGATGTTCTCCCATTCTGTTATTGGAAAGTTAGTGGGTGTTATTTTCATGGATGTTCTGGTATTGCATATTGCAGTCAGGGAGACCAGATGATTTTGTGACCCATGTCTGGGAGAGGTATAGGGGCTGTATTCACAGTGAATCTGGGTGTACAACATGACCAACAAATGAAGCACAAGTTGCAGAGAGGGGAAGCTCTGTAAAAAGAGATGAGAGGCCTCTTTCATACCCAGCCTGGGCTTTCCAATTACATTTCCCAAATCACCTCAAAGCGTGTGGGACAGTACTGAGGGGCTGATTGGTCTCCCCTGTTTCTGTGCACCAGGTTATAGGAGTAAGTGGCCTCCAACTGCTCCTGTCTAACAGGTATGAGGGGCTGAATGGAACACAGGAAAATGGGACTGAGGAATATGAGTGGGTCATTAGATACTTCGAGCCTTCTCCACCAGGCACTAAGATTGTGGCTGATTAGGTTGGGGTCTCAGCTCCACTTTCCTGTATATATCCCATTATGCATGACTCACTTCTCTGTCAAATATTTAACTAATGCAGCTTTCAATCAATGTGAACATAGAGGCAAGATAAACTTCCAGTGAAGAGAATTCCCTCTTGAAAGGTCCTTTCAGAATTTTTCATCATCCTTCTTATAGAATCAGAGAGTGATGCAGAACGGAAACAGACCCGTTAGTCCAATCTGTTCACTCCAATCAGATATTAAATCTGATTTAGTCCCATTGGCCAGCATTTGGCCAATATCCCTCCTCTTTCAGACACTTTTTAAATGTGCGATTGTAACCGCCTTTAGCACTTTCTCTGACAGCACTTTATGTACACACACCACTCTCTGTGTGAAACATTAAGATTCAGGTCCATTCTAAATCATTCGCCCTCTCCCCTTCAATCTATTCTGTCTTGTTCTGGATTCCCCTACCCTGGGGAGCAGAACGTGGCTGTTCAGAATATCCATGCCCCTGATGGTTTATAAACCTCTATAATGTCACCCTTCAGCCTCTGACACTCCAGGGGGAAACACCTTAAACTAATCAACCTCTCCCGACAGCTCAAACACCCAGTCCTGGGACTCCCGTGTAAGTCATTTCTGCAGAAAACCGAGTTGTACGTAGTATTCTTAAAGTGGCCTCACCAACATCCTGTACAGATACAACATGCCACCACAACTCCTATACTCAATGCTCTGACTGATAAAGGCAAATGTGCCAAATGTGTGCTGCACCACTGTCTACCTGCGACTCCACTTTCAAGGAACTATGTATCTGCAGCCCTATGTCCCTTTGTTTCAGAACACTCTCCAGGACCTTACCATTAAGTGGACTATTCCTGCCCTGGATTGCCTTCCCAAAATACAAAACCTCGTCTTTATCTAAATTAAACTTCATCTGTCACTCCTTGCCCGTCTGTCCCATCTAATTGCGGTCTTGTTGTACTCTGAGATAATCTACTACACCACCTATCTGATGTCATCTCTAAACTTACTAACTATTGCACCAATATTCACATCTAAATCCTTTACATAAATGATGAAATGCAGTGAACTCAGTCCTGATTCTTACAGCACACTGCTGCTCACAAGCCTCCAGGCTGAAAAATACCCCTCTTCCTTCCTCTGTATCCCATGTGACAGAAAGTTACTAATCTGTCTACCAATCGGAATGAATTACTCGCTATGAAGAGAGGCTGAGTAGGTTAGGTTAATTTTCACTGGGAAAAAGGAGACTGGGGTGGGGGGGGGGAACCTAATTGAGGTTTACAAAATCATGAAGGGTATAGACAGGGTGGATCGAGAGGGGCTTGTTCCCAGAGTGAAGGATTCAGTAACGAGAGGTCGTGCTTTCAAGATGAGGGGTGGAAAGTTTAAGGGGGATACACGTGGTAAGTACTTCTCACAGAGGGTGGTGGGCGTTTGGAACACATTGCCAGCAGAGGTGGTAGAGGCAGGCACGGTCGATTCATTTAAGATGCGTCTGGACAGATGCATGAGTCGGTGGGGAGCAGAGGAAGACAGAAGTTTAGGAAGTGGCCGACAGAATTAGACAGTATATTTGGATTGGCTCAGGCTTGGAGGGCGAAGGGCCTGTTCCTGGGCTGTAAATTTTCTTATCTCTTTGTTGTTTAAATGAACACATTGCTGAAGTCCATATAGACAATGTCCACCAAACTGTCTTCATCAATCTTCTTTGTCACCTCTTCATAAAACTCAATCAAATTAATGAGACATGATTTCTCATGCAGAAAGCCACGTTGTCTACTCCAATCAGTCCTTGCCTTCCCAAATGTATGTAATTCGTATCCCTCAGAATCCCCTCCAACAACTTACCCACCACTGATATCAGGCTCACCCGTCTATAATTCCCTCGCATTTTGGGTCACTGTTTCCTTTTCTCGTCCCACTCCTCCACTGCTCACAACAAATGTTAAATGTAACCAGGTTGGTGATGTGGCCGATGATATCAGTCTCAGACTGGGTCAAGGGGACGCAGTGGTTTCCCAAAGGGAAGCACGGTGGTTTGCACTGCTGCCTCACAGCACCAGGGACTTGGGTTCGATTCCAGCCTTGGGTGACTGTCTGTGTGGAGTTTCCACATTCTCCACTTTCCTGTGTGAGCTTCTCATGGGTGATCCAGTTTCCTACCACAAACTGTGTAGGTTCGGTGGATTGGTCTTGCTAAATTGTCCGTAGTGTTCAGGGAATTCTAGGTTAGGTGCATTAGTTAGGGGAATGGGTTGGGAAAGTTGGTATGGACTTGTTGGGCCGAAGGGCCTGTTTCAACACTGCAGGGATTCCATAAAAATAAGAACGGCAACGATGACTGTCGAGGTTTTTTTTTAGCTCGCACACATTGCTGTGATGAGGAACAATGAAGGAGAGAGAGTGCAATAGACCATTCCTTCTCAGGCAGATTACATTGTCTCCCTCACTGAGTTGAATCACGCAGTAATGTGTGATTCCCAAACTGGACCATGTGAGGTCTCCTTGTACATTGTCCAAACTATGTCTCCATCACATTCCCTGTTCCATGTAGGTGCATCATTGCTGCTGTCATATACAGAGCCATATCCTTAACAGAAAAATGGTCTCGGCCGATTTGAAATATGTTTACATGGCCCTGCGTCATTAAAAAAATAAAATATTTAATGTATTCAGAATATCTGTCTTAAAATGCATGTATTTTTAAATACAGCAATTGCTGGAAAAGCTCGGCAGGTCTGTCAGCATCCAGATGCCTTTTACATGCTGTAGTTGTACCAGCCATCACCACTTCCTCTGGCAGCTCATTCCATACGCACACCACCCTCTGCGTGAAAAGGTGCTCTTTAGGCCTCATCAAAACCTTTCCCCTCTCACTTTCCACCAATGCCCTCTAGTTTTGGACGCCCCTAATCTGGGGAAGAACCCCTGACTATTCACTCTACCCATGACCATTTTGATTTTATAAACCTTTACTGCTGCGAAATGTGACTCCAATCAACACAAATGGCTGTACTTTCAGTCATCCTGGGCCTAAATTCTGAAGTGCCATACTGACACCTCTTCCTTCTCCATCAAGTCACAATTCTAAATCCATTTTAATCAGTTTGTTCAGATGTATCATGAGAAACTTCTGTGGGATTTACACCGAGACCTTTGTGCCCAGAGGGAGGGACTAGCATCACTCAACAATACCCATAAAGCTGTAACAGAATTCTCCTGTGTGTTTGTTCATCAGACTGTCCTGACATGCTGGGACATACCTCTGCAACACGCATGACTTGAATCCAGAACTTCTAGTGCAGAGCTAGGATCACTACCACAAAAGTTCAGGAATTGGAATCAAATCCAGACCTTTGGCTCAGAGAAAGGGACATTACACACGATAGTACCATACCCAGATTTTGGGTCATATTTTAAGTGTCAGCTTTCAGCTCGGTGTGGATTTATTATAATCAGGTTACCATTACTGAATTACACAAAACACTTTGTATTGTTAAACAAATGCAAGATATTTGTCTCAACTGTAAGATATTGAATGCACGTGCTGTGCCATCGAAGTTAACTATGAACAGCTTTAATCGCTGTTATCTGAAGTCTGCAATATTAGGGAAAGAAATCCTGCAGACATTCTGCACAATGAAGGGTCTCAAATTGATATTTATTACTGAACACCAGAGACGGAAGAAGAGCTTAATTTCTGATCCCAAAGCACCGATCACTCTTAGCCACCTCCAACGTGCGACTGCCCTTTTCCTGGCCGATGATTACTGTCCAGCCTCTCCTCCCCACTGACTGTGTCAGCAATCTGTCCCTCCTCCCTCTAACCACAGAAGGCAAACCAAGCTCAGGGTCTTTGTGAAAAACAAGGCCTGAGTGTGCAGGCCTCCTGGAGAGGGATGGGCATTTTAAAATTGAAGGGGGAGGGGGAGGAGGCAGTAATATCACTCACTGGGCTGAGGGGTGGCAGATGGCGTTTAGTTTGGATTAATGCGGGGAATTGGATTTGGTAAATCAAACAAGAGCAGGACCTATACAATTAAAAGTAGAGCCTTTGGCAGTGTTGTAGTACAGAAACCTAGGCCCTCAGGTTTAATTCTTTAAAATTTGCATCTCATATCGATCGTGTGGTTGGAAGACCTTTGAGTATCGGAATTGGGACATCATGATGAGGTTGTACAGGACATTGGTGAGACTTCTTCTGGAATACTGTGTCCAGCCTTGTCATCCTGCCCGCTCACTCCATAGGCACAGCACCCTCTGGGTGAAAAAGCTGCCCCTTACGTCACTTTAATATTTCCCCTCTCACCTTAAACCTATTCCCTCTAGGTTTGGTGTCCCTGTACCCTTAGAAAACACCTTGACTATTCACTTTGATATTACTGACCTTGATATTATTAAGCTGGAGAGGGTTCAAAAGAGATTAACCTGGAGGTTGCTGGGACTGGAAGGAGTGAGCTATAAGGAGAGGCTGGGTATGCTGGGACTTTTTTCACTGGAGAGGATGAGATTAAGGGGTAACTTTACAGAGGTTTATAAAATCGTGAGGGGGACAGATAAGCTGAAGGGCTGATATTTTTTTCCCTAGAGTTGGGGATTCAAAACTGAGGGATATTTTAAGATGCGAGGAAAAAGATTTACAAAAGTCATGAGAGGTAATTATTTTAGACAGAATCTGGCTTGTGTGTGGAATGAACTTCCAGACGAAGTGGAGAAAGCAGGGACAGTTACAACGTTTAAAGGACATTTAGATCAGTCCATGGATAATACATCAGTTTGGATGGTGTCGTGAGCAGCTGCCCTCTTCTTCCCCCCCTCTGAATGAATCTCTGTTGGTTTTCACCCTCTGCCAATGCCTGTGCAGTGGCGTGTGGAGGCTCGCAGAGGGTGGAATTGCATTACTTTAAGCACCACAGTGACAGCCAGACCTGCCCCACACAGAGACACACAGATACACACACGGGAATGGTTAGGACACTGCGTGAAGCTCATCTGGTAACTTAAAATAAACATTAAAAAATGCTCAATTCGCCTCGTAAACTGTTAAAATATGAGGGACAGAGAACTCCCAAATTCCACTGTTTAAATAAAATCATCAATTTATTTTTTCACTCTGAAAGTGAACATTTTACATGAACTATTCACAACTCTGAGACCCACTTTCTCTTAACTGCTTATTACCCGACTCCAGCTCTATAGCAATATATTGTTTCTGTGTCTGCCATCCTCTCATACCACAGGTGCTTGCAAGCTCTCAGTTCAGAACAGCATTCCCTCTTTTTTAAAGGTACAGTACACACTGTCAAATTCATCACATTATACCCTGATGAATATCGATAAGTGGGACTATCCGGATTTCTCTTGCTCTGAGGTTTGTCAATATTTCATTCGCTCCGTCTGGTGTGTGTCAGGATTTTTGCTGCTCCATTGATAGCACGTCATTATTCGATTCCATCCGTGGGAATATATCAGTATTTCACTTGCTCACACTCGCGAGTGTGGGGCAGGATTTCAGTTTATTTCATGGGGACTGTGACGCTATGACAATCTCAATGTTTGTAGGTGGCACCGAACCTGGAAGAACTCTGAAGTCTATGGTGGACAGTGTGGAACTCTAACAGGACAGTGATACGTTGGAGTAGTTTTCGGGCAGATGGGGATCAGTGCAGAGCAGTGTGAGGTGATGTACTGTTGTAGGAAGGACATTGAAAGGCAGTTTGAAACAGGCTGTACCATTATAAAGGGGCTGCAGGAGCAGAGAGCACTGGGTGTATATGAGCACAGATTATTGAAGATATCAGGACAAGTGGGGAGAGCAGTCACTATCACAGATTAGTTTCAGTATCCGAGCTGTTTACAGGAGGAGGTGTAGGAGGGAGTCTCGGTGCTCCCTTCCTGGGAGGTGGTGGTGACGATGTGTTGTGAGCCCACCCTCCTGCCCACCGAGACCGTGGGGATTCCATTTGTACCAGCTCGACACAAAAGGGAGATGGCATCAGGGCCACGGCTTCTAAGTTGTGCCGGCGGGAAACAGAGCTGCCAGTGGCTTTAAAGTGAGAATTGCCCTTCACTGAACATTGCTCCTTACTCGGTCGGTGGGACGTGGATTTTTTAGAATCTCCACACGAGGTGTCCTGGTCCTCTCCGGCTCCTACCAGTTTCCTCCCCACATGGCGGGGAGCGAGGGGGGGGGGGAGGAAGGGAACGGATATGGGAGAAAGAGGGGGAGGGAGGGAGGGTGGGAGTGGGTCGCCCTGTTGTTAGTGCTGGTGTAGGTGAGGGATGGGGAGAGTCAGTCCACAGTATTGTATTCATGCAGTGTTATTAGTGTAATGGAAGGGGTGACAGAGGGAGAGAGAGAGAGAGAGAAAGAGAGAGAGATGGGGATGTGGGGGAAAGGTGCTGCATGTAGCAGTGAGAGTGGTGGAACATGAGCCTTGTTCGGCGATAGGTCATAAAACAGATATACAGTGAGTGTGAGGGAGGAGAGAGAATACAGTGACCCTTATCCTAACAGAACGGGGAAGGTTATTGATGCTTGTCCTGTTTTGATGGACATTTCTTCAGACAGCAGATACTACACCGAGTTTGGTGGTGAGCACAGACCATGCTCGGTGGGTCTGATGGAAAGACCCCCTCTGGGAAGGCAATGGTCCCGCACTGTACTAGCCCATCCACTATGCACACCATGCAGCGTCAACAAACTGTGGTATAATTGCCGCTTATCTGCCATGCTCGGTGTAAACTGTGCAGGGCAGCTCCTTACTGAGAAAACTCAACCATGTGCCCATTGGCCTTTTAAAAAAGGCATCAGTGTCAGGGATCACCAAATATCCAGGAGCACGCGGGTGATGGTGAGGATCTCCAGCCATGATGGGTGGGAGAATCAGGCGGATATTGAATGAGAGAGATACCATGGGGTGGGCTGGGTAGTTAATGAGGTGAGTCCGATAAGATAGCACCAGGAAACTAGCTCAGCCTCGTGTGGACAATCCCTCCGTCACACTGAAGGAAAATCAAACAAAGATAAATTATTGTTAGAATCTGCCCAATGAGTCATAGTCTCTGTTGAAACTAATTGCAGTTACAAAGATGCAGAACAAATGCTCATCTGGCCTCACACCAAAATCCCTTTTTCCCATCTTTCCTGGGAAGACAGGCTCATGTTACAGGATACTATCGAAGTGTCTACATTTCAGCATTCTGCAACCTGGGAACACATCCTTCCATGACACTGTCTCTCAGTCTCCCCCTCTCTGTCTATACCCTAAACTCTTCCCGTGTGGTGATATTTAAACTGATTCCCCCTGCCATCTTTCTCTGACAGTGATGCTCACACCCACAGCACCCCCTTGTCAGGGCACAATGGAGAGATGGAGCTGTAAATGGGTGGGAGCTGCACATCCTGTCACTTTCAGCATGGGCTGCTAGTTTCCCCACACTGGGCAGGGATCGAACAGTGTTACTGAGGAATGCAGTGGGTTGGTGTACAGAGCTCAACATGCTGGGAGGGTAACTGCTCCTGGGTTACAGATCAATGCACTGGGGTAGGGTACACAGTCCTACATGCTGGGAGGGTAACTGCTCCTGGGTTACATATCAATGCACTGGTGTGGTGTACACAGTCCTACATGCTGGGAGGGTAACTGCCCCTGGTTTACAGATCAATGTACTGGAGTGGGGTACACAGTCCTACATGCTGGGAGGGTAACTGCTCCCGGTTTACAGATCAATGCATTGGGGTGGTGTACACAGTCCTACATGCTGGGAGGGTAACTGCTGCTGGTTTACAGATCAATGTACCGGCGTGGTGTACACAATTCTACATGCTGGGAGGGTAACTGCTCCAGGGTTACAGATCAATGCACTGGGGTAGGGTACACAGTCCTACATGCTGGGAGGGTACCTGCTCCTGGTTTACAGATCAATGTACTGGGGTGGTGTACACAGTCCTACATGCTGGGAGGGTAACTGCCCCTGGTTTACAGATCAATGCACTGGGGTGGGGTAGGGTAACTGCTCCTGGTTTACAGATCAATGTACTGGAATGGGGTACACAGTCCTACATGCTGGGAGGGTAACTGCTCCTGGGTTACAGATCAATGCACTGGGGTGGTGTACACAGTCCTACATGCTGGGAGGGTAACTGCTCCTGGGTTACAGATCAATGCACTGGGGTGGTGTACACAGTCCTACATGCTGGGAGGGTAACTGCTCCGGGATTACAGATCAATGCACTGGGGTGGGGTACCCAGTCCTACATGCTGGGAGGGTAACTGCTCCTGGGTTACAGATTAATTCACGGGTGATCACTGCACATCCTGCTGTGCTGGTCAGACTATCTGCGGTTTATTGATAATGCAATGATATGGTCAGTGCAGCTCCCCGTGCTGGATGGATATGTGGCCTTTGCACAGTACATCATGTTGCTGCGGTGGATAGGGGGTAAAGGTCATGGACAGGTCAAGGGCTTCCCGGAATATTCTGTCCCCGACATTCTATAACTGTCTCTCCCCGGAACGTTCTGTTCCTGACATTCTATAACTGACATTCCCCGGAATGTTCTGTCCCTGCCATTGTTTGTGAACGGCCGGACGTCAATGAATTGAACAAGCGATAAGAAACTGAGGGAAGAGATCCTGTTCCAGGGAGAAGGAGACATTGTTCCGAAGGGCCCTCAGTCAGTTAAATGGGTGAATACGTTTTCCCTGCGTTTACATTTCTCCACGACACAGGATCGACCACAATTTAGACAAAAATACAGGAATTCCCAAACTCCATTTGTCTTCAGGAAACTGGGAGAGAATCCTTCAGGACAGCAACATTCCCACCCTCCATATTAGGAACTGGGAAGGAGTGACCTGTGTCTGCTCTCGAGTGATCGAGTGTGTGGGAATGTTCTAGAAACCATCTGTCCTTATGGATTTGTCTCTGTGTGTTTGGGGAGGGAGTGTTTCTTTTGGTTTATGTCACATTTTTGTCAGTAATTCCGAACTTTCCATTTGTTATTCCAGCTCCAATTATTTTAATAAATCCCTGAATACAGGGACACATTTGAAAATCTCACTGGGTCCCCGATCAAACGGGTCCCTTTGACTCCAGGCTGATGGATAATGGGTTTCTTTTCCTTCCTCACAGTTAACGTCGTGACCATCTACGTCCTGCTTTATAAAGATTGTGGATTGTCTCCATGTGTCAGACGTTACCTGGGGGCCATGGCAGCGGCGGATCTCCTTGTCATTATCCTCGACCTGATCCTGAGACACATTCCCATTGTTTATCGGGAACAGTTTTATTTCCTGGAGTACTCCGTCCCCGTGTGTAATATCCACGCCGTCCTGCTTTATGCAGCCACTGACTGCTCTGTCTGGTTCACCGTCACTTTCACCTTTGATCGATTTGTGGCCATTTGTTGCCAGAAGCTGAAAAGTAAATATTGCAGTGAGAAAACGGCGGCTGTGGTTCTGGGAGCAGTGACTGTGCTGAGCTGTTTAAAGAACATTTTCTGGTATTTTATGCTCACGGCTCGGTATTGGCTGGTGAACGCCCCCTGGTTTTGTGATGTAACAGACGCTGTTCGTTACTCCAGTGTCTGGGTCACAATCGAGTTCCTCCACCACATTCTCACCCCGTGTGTCCCATTTCTCCTGATTCTGCTGCTCAATGTTCTCACCATCAGACACATTTTAGTGACCAGCAGAGCCCGCAGGAGACTCCGCGCTCACACCAATGGGGACGCTCAGTCTGACACTGAAATGAGAAGCCGAGAAAAATCCATCATTTTACTGTTTGTGATCTCGGCCAATTTCATCCTGTTATGGTCAACGTTAATGCTGTATTCTATATGGTACCGGATGTGGTGGATTGGGTATCAGTCTGTGCATCTCGATTACTTTGTTCAGGAATTGGGCTTCATGCTGCAGCTCCTCAGTTGCTGCACAAACACCGCGATTTATGCTGTGACCCAGACTAAGTTCAGGCAGCAGCTGAAGAATGTGCTGAAATATCCCTTCACCCAAATCCATCCATCCATCAAATTCCCTCATTAATCACACCATCTGGGATTTTCTCATCTCAGTTCAGTGTTTCAGCGATGGAGCAGCCTGTCGCTATGGTAACAGACTGAGGGTAGCACTGCTTTGTCCATCCTTATCCCACAGGGGGGTAACAGGGAAACATTTCAATGTTTCTCACAACTCAGGGGCCAGTGAGAAAAGGCACCATCCCACTGACTGTATCTTTCACTTCCATTTGTAAACAATAAAAATATTGATTAAAGCGTGCCGAGCAGCAGAGTGACCGATGTTGTTGTGTGTCTTTGTGTTGGAGAAGCTGAGCTGGAGAGAGACAGACTCAGCCCCAAGTCCTGGTCCTCAGGGAAGGGGAGGGCACAGCACCCTGAGCTCAGGAGCTGGGTTTAACTGCCTCTGACCCACCACGTCAGCCTGGCCTCCCCATTACCTGTCCCCTACTCTTTCTCCTCAATTCTCTCTCTTTCTCTCACTTTCAGCACACAATCTCTTTCTCAACCCTCTCCCTCATCCCCCGCTCTCTACATACACACACCCCCAACCACGGTTTCTCCACCTGCCGACACTCTTCCCTCTCCCCCTCTCTCTCTCATGCCGTCGCTGTCTCCCTCCCACAATTCCATCTCTACGACATTTTCCAAACCTCTCACATCTCACCCCCACCCCCACACGCAGACTGACCCCCAAACACCCCCAGTCTCTGGGTCAGAGGGAGAGACAAGGATCAGGGAGGCAGAGTATGTCAGAGAGAGAGGGAGGGAGGGAGGGACAGGAGGGAGAGAGATTCAGTCAGAGGGAAAGAGAGGGAGGTTGGAAGAGAGAGATACCGAGGGAGGGGGAGAGCGAGAAGGGGGAGAGAGAGAGAGAGATAGGGTGAGGGAGAGACACGGGAGGAGATAATGAGATAGGGGCGAGAGAGAGCGAGACTGAGAGAGGGGTGAGGGAGGGGGCAAGAGGTAGAAAGACACAGAGAGAGAGAGAGGGGCGACGAGAGAGAGAAAGGAGCAAGAGAGATAGGGAAGGCGAGATAGAGAGAAAAAGACAGGGCAGAGAGAGAGAGAATGAGGGGGCGAAAGAGAGACAGGGGTTGGGAGATGGGGCAAGAGAAAGCGGGATGGCTGGAGAGAGATAGAGGAGGGAAGAGAGAGAGATAGAGGTGAGAAGAGAGAAAGGGTCAAGAGAGGGAGGTGGAGAGAGACAGAGAGAAAGACTGGATGAAAGAGAGAATGGGCGAGAGAGAGAGAGATGGTGAGAGAGAGGAAGGTCACAAAGGATAGAGGGGTGTGTGAGAGGGCGAGAGAGAGAGGGAGGGGGGCGGGCGAGAGAGAGAGGGAGGGAGGGAGCGAGAGAGAGAGAGAGAGGGAGGGGGCGAGAGAGAGAGGAGGGGGCGCACGAGAGCAGGATGGGGGCGAGAGAGAGAGAGAGTGGGAGGGTGTGTGAGAGAGAGAGTGAGGGGTCAGAGAGAGGGAGGGGGCGAGAGAGAGAGGGAGTGGGACGAGAGAGAGAATGGGAGGGCAGGCGAGAGAGAGAGGGAGGGAGGGGGGCGAGAGGGAGAGAGAGGGGTGCTGAGAGAGAGGGAAGGAGGGGTACGAGAGAGAGAGGGAGGGGTGAGAGAGAGGGAGGGGGCGAGAGAGAGAGGGAGGGGGAGGAGAGACAGAGGAAAGTGGGTGAAAGAGAGAGAGAGGTGTACGAGAGACAGAGGGAGAGGAGTGAGAGAGAGGGAGGGAGGGGGTGAGGGAGAGAGAGGGAGGTGGGCGAGAGAGGGGGGGCGAGGGAGAGAGGGGGAGGGGGCGAGAGAGAGGGGGAGGGGGCGAGAGAGAGGGAGGGGGGCGAGAGAGAGAGGGATGGTGGCGAAAGAGAGAGAGGGAACTAGAGAGAGGGAGTGGACGTGATTGAGAAGTAGGGGCGAGAGAGAGAGGGCAGGGTGTGGAGAGAGGAGGAGGGGTACGACAGAGAGGGAGGGGGTGAGAGAGAGAGTAGGAGGGGGACGGGAGAGAGAGGGAGGGGGATGAGAGAGAAACAGGGAGGAGGAAAGAGAGAGAGGGAGGGGAGCGAGAGAGAGAGAGTGAGGTGGGATGAGAGAGAGAGGGAGGGTGGCGAGAGAGGGAGGGAGGGGGGTTAGAGAGAGAGGGAGAGGGTGGGAGAGAGAGTGAGGGCGCGAGAGAAAGAGGGAGGGGGTGAGAGAGGGAGAGAGAGAGAGGAAAGGTTTGAGAGAGGGAGAGGGAGGTGAGCGAGAGAGAGAGGGAGGGGCGGGCGAGAGAGAGGGAGGGAGCAAGAGAGAGAGGGGGTGGCGAGAGAGATAGGGAGCGAAAGAGAGAGAGGGAGGGGGTGAGAGAGAGAGGGAGGGGAGCGAGAAAGAGAGGAAAGGGGGTGAGAGATAGGGGGGTACGAGAGAGAGAGGGAGGGGACGAGAGTGTCAGAGAGGGAACGGGTTGAGAGAGAGGGAGGGGAGCGAGAGAGAGAGGTAGAGGGACGAGAGAGAGAGGGAGAGGGTCGAGAGAGAGGGAGGGGGTAAGAGAGACAGAGGGGGAGCGAGATAGAGAGGGAGGGGGCGAGAGAGAGAAGGAGGGGCGAGAGAGTGGGTGGGCGAGAGAGCCGGAGGTGGCGAGACAGAAGGAGGGAGGTGGGGCGAGAGAGGGAGAGGGAGGGGGTTAGAGAGAGAAAGAGGGAGGGGGCAAGAGAGACGGAGGGGGTGAGAGAGAGGGAGAGGATTGTGAGAGAGACAGAGCGAGGTGGGTGAGATGAAGAGGGGGGTGAGAGGGAGGGAGCGAGTTGGGACGAGAGCGAGGGAGGAAGGGGATGAGAGAGAGAATGGGAGGGCGGGCGAGAGAGTGAGAGAGGGAGGGTATGAGAGAGAGGGAGGGGGATGGGAGCGAGACAGAAGGTGGGAGGTGAGAGAAAGAGACGGGGGGTTTAGAGAGAGAGGGAGGGGGACTGAGAGAGAGAGAGCGGGAGGGGCTGTGAGAGAGAGAGGGACGGAGATGAGAGAGAGAGGGAGGGGGTGTGAGAGAGGGAGAGGTAGGAGAGGAGAGAGAAGGAGGGGGACGATACAGAGAGGGGACAATAGAGAGGGTGGGGGTGAGAGAGAGAGGGAGGCGGCGAGAGAGAGGGAGGGGTAAGAGTGGGAGGGGAGTGAGAGAGAGGAACGGAGGACAGACGAGAGAGACAGAGGGAGGGGGTGAGAGAGAGAGGGAGGGGGACGAGAGAGAGAGGGAGGGGGACCAAGAGAGAGAGAGAGCGGTACGGGGTGTGAGAGAGAGAGAGGGAGGGGGAAGAGAGAGGGGGTGGGGCAAGAGAGAGAGGGAGGGAGAGAGAGAGGCAGGGGACGAGAGAGACAGAGGGAGGGGACGAGAGAGAGGGATGGGTGAGAGAGAGATGGAGGGGGACGAGAGAGAGAGGGTGGGAGGGGGCGAGAGAGAGAGAGAGGGAAGGGGATGAGAGATAGAGGGAGTGTTACGAGAGAGAGGGGGCGAGAGAGAGAGTGAGGGGGGATCAGAGAGAAAGAGGGAGGGTGCAAGAGAGAGAGAGTGGGGGAGAACAGAAAGAGAGGGAGGGAGGTGTTGAGAGAGAGGGAGGGGGCGAGAGAGAGAGAGGGAGGGGGAGCGAGAGAGTGGGCGGGGGCAAGAGAGAGAGGAAGGGGACGAGAGAGAGAGGTACGGGGCGAGAGAGAGTGGGAGGGGAGTGAGAGAGAGGAACGGAGGGCAGGCGAGAGAGACAGAGGGAGAGGGGTGAGAGGGAGAGGGAGGGGGACGAGAGCGAGAGAGAGGGTGGTGGTTAGGAGAAAGAGAGGGAAGGGGAGGAGAGAGAGAGGGAGGGGAATGAGAGAGAGAGAGGGATGGGGACGGAGAGAGAGAGTGGGAGGGGGGTGTGAGAGAGAGAGGGAGGGGAGAGAGAGAGAAGCAGGGGGCGAGAGAGAGAGAGAGGAAAGGGGACGAGAGAGAGAGGGACGGGGTGAGAGAGAGACGGAGGTGGATGTGAGAGAGAGAGTGAGGGAGGGTGAGGGGGGACGAGAGAGAGGGACGGAGGGGGCGAGAGAGAGAGAGAAAGGGGATGAGAGAGAGAGGGAGAGGTACGAGAGAGAGGGCGCGAGAGAGAGAGGGAGGGAGGATGAGAAAGACAGAGGGAGGGCGAAAGAGAGAGAGAGAGTGAGGGGCAACAGAGAGAGAGGGAGGGAGGGGTTGAGAGAGGGAGGGAGGGAGCGGGAGGGAGGGGAGCGAGAGAGAGAGAGGGAGGGGGACGAGAGAGAGAGACGCGGTGTGAGAGAGAGAGGGAGGGGGACAAGAGACAGAGGGGAGGGGGATGAGAGAGAGAGGGAGGGGCGAGAGAGAGAGGGGGAGAGAGAGAGACAGGGAGGGGAGGCGGGAGAGTGAGAGGGAAGGGGTGAGAGAGAGAGGGGAGGGGGTACGAGAGAGAGAGGGACGGGGTGAGAGAGAGAGGGAGGGTGTGAGAGAGAGAGAAGATTTGGAGAGAGAGAGGGAGGAGCGAGGGAGAGAGAGAGAGGCTGTCGAGAGAGAGAGAGGAGGGGAGCGAGAGAGAGGGAGGAGGCTAGGGAGAGAGTGGGAGGGAGCGAAGAGAGAGAGGGAGGTGCCGAGAGAGAGGAAGGGAGGGGGTGAGAGTGAGAGAGGGAGGGGGTGAGAGAGAGAGGAAGGTGGTGAGAGAGAGAGGGCGACGAGAGAGAGAGAAAGGGCAAGAGAGATAGAGGACGTGAGAGAGAGACAGGGGTTGGGAGATGGGGGCAAGAGAAAGCGGGATGGCTGGAGAGAGATAGAGGAGGGAAGAGAGAGAGGGTCGAGAGAGGGAGCTAGAGAGAGAGAGAGAGACAGAGAGAGAGAAAGAGAGAGAGAGAGAGACTGGATTACTGAGAGCAAGGGCGAGAGGGAGAGATAGTGAGAGAGAGGAAGGGCACTAAAGAGAAAGGGGTGTATGAGAGGGCGAGAGAGAGGGGGATGGGGCGAGAGAGAGAGGGAGGGTGTGGGGGGGTGAGAGGGAGAGAGGGAGGTGAGTGAGAGAGAGAGGGGTCGAGAGAGAGGGGTGGCGAAAGAGAGAGAAGTGGACGAAACAGAGGGAGGGGGTGAGAGAGAGGGGGACGGGAGTGAGAGAGAAAGGAGGGAGGGGGGTTAGAGAGAGAGGGAGGGTGCCGAGAGAGTGAGGAGGGGGACGAGAGAGAGAGAGAGGAAAGGGGGTAAGAGAGGGTGGGTAATGAGCGAGAGAGGGGGAGGGGGACGAGAGTTTCAGAGAGGGAGCGGGTTGACAGAGAGGGAGGGCGACGAGAGAGAGGGAGGGGTGCGAGAGGAGAGAGAGGGAGGGGGACAAGAGACAGAGGGAGGGAGGGGGGTTAGAGAGAGAGGGAGGGAGGGGGGTTAGAGAGAGAGGGAGGGGGCTGAGAGGAGAGAGGGAGGGGGATGAGAAAGAGAGAGGGAGGGGGACAAGTGTGTGAGAGAGGGAGGGGGTTGAGAGAGAGTGGGAGGTTCAAGAGAGAGAGGGAGGGGTGTGAGAGAGAGAGAGGGAGGGTGGTGGGAGAGAGAGAGAGTGAAGGGTGTCGAGAGAGAGAGGGAGGGGGTGAGAGAGAGAGACAGAGGGGGGAGTGAGAGAGAGGGAGGGGATTGTGAGAGAGAGGGAGGCAGGGGGTTTGAGAGAGAGGAAAGGGGTGAAGAGAGAGAGTGAGGGGGACGAGGACAGAGGGAGGGGGTGAGAGAGAGACAGAGGGGGGAGTGAGAGAGAGGGAGGGGGCAATAGAGAGAGGGAGGGGGGGGCGAAAGAGAGAGAGGGAGGGGGCAAGAGAGGGGGAGGTGGGGTGAGAGAGATGGTGGACTAGAGAGAGAGAGGTAGGGTGCAAAAGAGAGAGAGAAGGTGGGGTCGAGGTAAGAGAGAGGGAGGGGGTGATAGGGAGAGAGTGGGGGGTGAGAGAGAGAGGGAGGGCGGCTGATAGAGAGAGAGAGGGAGGGGTACGAGAGAGAGAGGGAGTGGTGAGAGAGAGGGAGGTGCGAGAGAGAGAGGGGGACGAGAGAGAGAGAATTGGGTGAGAGAGAGCGAGGGGTATGAGAAAGAGAGGGAGGGGGTGAGAGAGAGGGAGGAGTGAGAGAGGGAGGGGGCGCGAGACAAAGGGCGGGGGTGGGAGAGAGAGAGAGATTGAGGGGGACGGGAGAGAGAGGGGGGGTGAGAGAGAAACAGGGATGGGGAAAGAGAGAGGGGGGGCGAGAGAGAGAGAGGGAGTCGGAGCGAGAGAGAGAGACAGAGAGGGGAGGTGGGATGAGAGAGAGAGGGAGGGTGGGGAGAGAGAGAGAGGGAGGGGTTTAGAAAGAGAGGGAGGGGGCGAGAGAGAGAGAGGGAGTGGGCGAAAGAGAGAGAGAGGGAGGGGGCGAGAGAGAGAGAGAGGGAGGTTGAGAGACAGAGGAAGAGGGTGAGAGAGAGAGGGAGGAGGGTGAGAGAGAGGGAGGGCGTGAGAGAAAGAGGGAGGTGGTGAGAGAGAGGGAAGGTTGGAGAGAGGGAGAGGGAGGTGAGCAAGAGAGAGAGGGAGGGGGCGGGCGAGAGAGAGGGAGGGGGGGCGAGAGAGAGAGAGGGTGTGGCGAGAGAGAGGGGAGCGAAGAGAGAGAGGGAGGGGGTGAAAGAGAGAGGGAGGGTAGCAAGAGAGAGAGAGGAAAGTGGGGTGAGAGAGAAGGAGGGGGATGAGAGAGAGAGGGAGGGGTGTGAGAGAGAGAGGGAGGGGGACGAGAGAGAGAGGGAGAGGATGAGAGAGAGAGAGCGAGGGTGGCGAGAGAGAGGGGGGATGAGAGAGAGAATGGGAGGGCGGGCGAGAGAGTGAGAGAGGGATGGGTATGAGAGAGAGGGAGGGGGATCAGAGCGAGAGAGAAGGTGGGAGGTCAGAGAAAGAGAGGGAGGGGGGTGAGAGAGGGAGGGAGGGGGAGGAGAGAGAGAGACGGAGGGAGACGAGAGAGAGGGAGGGGGGCTATGAGAGAGCGCGGGAGGGGGTGTGAGAGAGAGGGAGGGGCGAAAGAGAGGGGGCGGGGGCAAGAGAGAGAGAGGGAGGGAGAGAGAGAGAGGCGGGGGCGAGAGAGAGAGAGAGAAGGGGACAAGAGAGAGAGGATGGGGTGCGGAGAGATGGAGAGGGACGAGAGAGAGAGAGGGAGGAGGGTGAGGGGGGTGAGAGAGATGGACGGAGGGGGCGAGAGAGAGAGAGAGAAGGGGATGAGAGAGAGAGGGAGAGGTACGAGACAGAGGGGGGCGAGAGAGAGAGAGAGGGAGGGAGGATGAGAAAGAAAGAGGGAGGGCGCAAGAGAGAGAGAGTGAGGGGGCTACAGAGGGAAGGGGAGAAAGGGTGAGAGAGAGAGGGAGGGGGCGAGAGAGAGAGGGAGGAGGGGAGGCGGGAGAGGTGAGAGGGAAAGGGGTGAGAGAGAGAGGGAGGGGGTACGAGAGAGAGGGGGACGGGGTGAGAGAGAGAGGGAGGGGGTGACAGAGAGAGAGAGAAAAGATTTGAGAGAGAGAGGGAGGTGAGCGTCAGAGAGAGGGGGGAGGCGAGAGAGAGAGGGAGGAAGCGAGAGAGAGAGAGAGAGAGAGCCTGTCGAGAGAGAGAGAGGGAGGGGGAGCGAGACAGAGGGAGGAGGCTAGGGAGAGAGAGGGAGGGAGCGAAGGAGAGACAGGGAGGTGCCGAGAGAGAGGGAGGGAGGGGGGTGAGAGAGAGAGGGAGGTGGTGAGAGAAAGAGGGCGACGAGAGAGAGAGAAAGGGGCAAAGAGATAGGGGAGGTGAGAGAGAGACAGGGGTTGGGAGATGGGGGCAAGAGAAAGCGGGATGGCTGGAGAGAGATAGAGGAGGGAAGAGAGAGAGATAGAGGGGAGAAGAGAGAGAGGGTCGAGAGAGGGAGCTAGAGAGAGAGAGAAAGAGAGAGAGAGTGAGAGACTGGATGAGTGAGAGCAAGGGCGAGAGAGAGAGAGATAGTGAGAGAGAGGAAGGGCACTAAAGAGAAAGGGGTGTGTGAGAGGGCGAGAGAGCGCGGGATGGGGCGAGAGAGAGAGGGAGGGGGTGGGGGGGTGAGAGGGAGAGAGGGAGGTGAGCGAGAGAGAGAGGGGTCGAGAGAGAGGGGGGTGGCGAGAGATAGAGAAGTGGACGAAAGAAAGAGAGGAGGGGGTGAGAGAGAGAGGACGGGAGCGAGAGAGAAAGGGATGGAGGGGGGTTAGAGAGAGAGGGAGGGTGCCGAGAGAGCGAGGGAGGGGGACGAGAGAGAGAGAGGAAAGGGGGTGAGAGAGGGTGGGTACGAGAGAGAGAGAGGGGGAGGGGGACGAGAGTGTGAGACAGGGAGCGGGTTGAGAGAGAGGGAGGGGGAGGAGAGAGAGGGAGGGGTGTGAGAGAGAGGGAGAGAGGGAGGGGGACGAGAGAGAGAGACGCGGTGTGAGAGAGAGAGGGAGTGGGACAAGAGAGAGAGGGAGGGGGATGAGAGAGAGAGGGAGGGGGAGAGAGAGACGGGGGGAGAGAGAGAGAGGGAGGGGGGTGAGAGACAGAGGGAGGGAGGGAGGGGGTTAGAGAGAGAGGGAGGGAGGGGGGTTAGAGAGAGAGGGAGGGGGCTGAACTAGAGAGGGGGGGAACGAGAGAGAGAGGAAAGGGGGTGAGAGAGAGAGAGGGAGAGGGACGAGAGAGAGAGACGTGGTGTGAGAGAGAGAGGGCGGGACGAGAGAGGGAGGGAGGGGGACGAGAGAGAGTGGGAGGGGGCGAGACAGAGAGGGGGGGTGAGAGACAGAGGGAGGGAGAGGGGTGACAGAGAGAGGGAGGGAGGGGGTTTAGAAAGAGAGGGAGGGGGCTGAGAGAGGGAGGGGGACGAGAGAGAGAGGAAAGGGGGTGAGAGAGAGGGAGGGGGACGAGAGATAGAGAGGGAGGGGGACAACAGTGTGAGAGAGGGAGGGGGTTGAGAGAGGGGGGAGGTTCAAGAGAGAGAGGGAGGGGTGTGAGAGAGAGAGGGAGGGGATGTTAGAGAGAGAGAGTGAGGGGGACCCAGAGAGAGAGGGAGGGGGTGAGAGAGAGAGACAGAGGGGGGAGTGAGAGAGAGAGGGAGGGGATGAGAGAGAGAAAGAGGGAGGGGGCGATAGAGAGATAGGGAGGGGGCGAGAGAGAGGGAGCTGGTGAGAGAAGGGGATGGGGGTGAGAGAGAGAGGGAGGATTGTGAGAGACAGAGAGTGAGATGGGTGAGAGGGACAGGGAGGGGAGGTGAGAGAGAGGGAGCGAGGAGGGCGAGAGCGAGGGAGGGAGGGGGATGAGAGAGAGAATGGAAGGGCGGGCGAGAGTGTGAGAGAGGGAGGGTGTGAGAGAGAGGTAGGGGATGAGAGCGTGAGAAGGTGGGGTGTTAGAGAAAGAGAGGGAGGTGGCGAGAGGGGGGGGAGGCGAGAGAGAGGGAGGGAGACGAGAGAGAGAGGGAGGGAGATGAGAGAGAGAGGGGGGAGTGAGAGAGGGAGGGAGGGGGATGAGAGAGAGAGGGATTGGGACCGAGAGAGAGCGGGAGGGGGTTAGAGAGAGAGAGAGGGAGGCGGCGAGAGAGAGAGGGAGGGGTGAGAGAGTGGGGGGGACGAGACCGAGAGAGAGGGTGGGGGTGACACAAAGAGAAGGAGGAGAGGGAGAGGGAGAGGGAGGGGGATGAGAGAGAGAGGGAGGGGGACCGAGAGAGAGCGGGAGGGGGTGTGAGAGAGAGAGAGAGAGAGGGGGCGAGAGAGAGAGTGCGGGGTCAAGAGAGAGAGGGAAGGGGACGAGAGAGAGAGGGACGGAGGGGGCGAGAGAGAGAGTGGGAAGGGGATGAGAGAGAGAGGGAGGGAGGGGTTGAGAGAGAGGGAGTGGGCGAGAGAGAGAGTGGGCATGAGAAAGTAAGAGGGAGGGTGCAAGAGAGTGAGAGGGAGGGGCAACAGAGAGAGAGGGAGGGAGGGGTTGAGAGAGAGGGAGTGGGCGAGAGAGAGGGAGGGAGGCAGTAGAGTGTGAGGGAAGGGGTGAGAGAGAGAGGGAGAGGTACGAGAGAGAGAGGGACGGAGAGAGAGAGTGAGGGGGTGAGTGAGACCGAGAGGGAGGGGGTGAAAGAGTGAAGGTGGCAAGAGAGAGAGATTGGGAGGAGGACGAGAGTGAGAGGGAGGTGGCAACAGAGAGAGAGGGTGGGGCGAGAGAGAGAGAGGGAGAGGGTGAGAGAGAGAGGGATGGGGTGAGAGAGAGAGAGAGGGAAGGTTTGAGAGAGAGAGGGAGGGAGGGGGCGAGAGAGAGAGAAGGAGGAGGCGAGTGAGAGAGGGAGGGTGCGAGAGAGAGGAGGAGGCAAGAGAGAGGGAGGGGAGCGAGATAAAGAGGGGGTCGAGCGAGAGAGATAGGGGGGCCGGCGAGAGAGAGAGAGCGAGAGGGGCGAGAGAGAGTGGGAGGGGACGAGTGAGAGAGAGAAGGGGCAAGAGAGAGAGGAAGGGAGCAAGTGAGAGAGGGAGGGGGACAAGAGAAGTGGAGCGAGAGATTTAGAGGGAGGGGACGAGAGAGAAATGGAGTCGGGTGAGAAAGAGTGGGGGGCGAGAGAGAGAGTGAGGGGGTGCGAGAGAGTGGGCGAAAGAGAGAGGGACGGGGCGAGAGAGAGAGAGGGGGCGAGAGGCAGATGGAGCGGATGAGACAGAAAAGGGGGTGCAAAAGAGGGGCGTGAGAAACCGACAGAGAGTCGGTCGAGAGAGAGACAGGGATGGGTGCGAGAGAGGGAGGGGGGTGAGAGAGAGAGAGGGAAGGGGGCGAGAGAGAGAGGGGGCGAGAGAGAGAGGGAGGGGGTGAAAGAGAGAGGGAGGTGGGGTGATAGAGAGAGGGAGAGGGCGAAAGAGAGAGAGAGGGAGGGGGTGAGAGAGAGAGGGAGAGGGTGAGAGAGAGAGGGATGGGGTGAGAGAGAGAGAGGGAAGGTTTGAGAGAGAGAGAGGGAGGTGAGCGAGAGAGAAAGGGAGGGGCCAAGAGAGCGCGAGGGATGGGATGAGAAAGAGAGAGGGAGGGGGCGAGAGAGAGAGAGAGACAGGGATGGAGGGGGGCGAGAGAAAGAGGGAGGGAGGGGAGTGAGAGAGAGAGGGAGGGGGGCGAGAGAGAGAGAGTGAAGATTAGATTAGATTAGATTTCATTACATTACAGTGTGGAAACATGCCCTTCGGCCCAACAAGTCCACACCGAGCCACCGAAGCATAACCCACCTATTCTCCTACATTTACCCCTTACCTAACACTACGGGCAATTTTGCATGGCCAATTCACCTGGCCTGCACATCTTTGTACTGGGAGGAAACCGGACCACCCGGAGCAAACCCACGCAGACACGGGGAGAACATGCAAACTCCACAGAGTCAGTCGCCTGAGGCGGGAATTAAACCCGGATCTCTGGCGCTGTGAAACATCAGTGCTGCCCACAAAGGGGGTGAGAGAAAGAGAGAGCGAGGGGGAAAAGAGAGAGAGGGAAGTGGGCAAGAGAGAGAGAGAGGGAGGGGGCGAGAGAGAGAAAGGGAGGGGGATGAGAGACAGACAGAGGGAGCGGGGAAAGAGAAAGAGGGAGAGGGCGAGAGAGGGGTTGGGGTGCGAGAGAGAGAGGGGATGAGAGAGCGAGATGGCAGGCGAGAGACAGAGAGGGAGGGAGAGGAGAAAGAGAGGGAGGCAGCGAGAGAGAGGGAGGCAGGGGGCTTGAGAGAGAGAGAGGGAAGTGAGAGAGAGAGAGGGAGGGGGCGAGAGAGAGAGGGAGGGGGACGAGAGAGAGGGGCAGGAGACAGGGGGTGTGGGTGAGAAAGAGAGGAAGGAGGAGTGAGAGAGAGAGGGAGGGGGATGAGAGAGAGGGAGGGGATCGAGAGATAGAGGGAGGGGGACGAGAGAGTGATAGATGGAGGGGGTGAGAGAGAAAGAAAGGGGGACGAGAGAGAGAGGGAGGGAGACGAGAGAGAGGGAGGGGGATGAGAGAGAGGGATAGAGGGGGACGAAAAAGAGGGAGGGCGCGAGAGAGAGAGGGAGGTGGGGCAAGAGAGAGGGAGGATTGTGAGAGAGAGACGGAGGTGGTCGAAAGCGAGGGAGGGAGGTGGATGAGTGAGAGAATTGGAGGGCGCGTGCGAGAGAGAAAGGGAGGTTTACGAGAGAGAGAGAGGGAGGGGGAGTGAGAGACGGAGAGGTAGGAGACAGGAGAGAGGGAGTGGGACGAGAGAGAGAGGGAGGGGGATGGGGAGAGAGAGGGTCAGGGGTGAGATAGAGAGAGGGAGGCGCCGAGGGAGAGAGGGAAGTGTGAGAGAGAGAGGGAGGGCAGGCGAGAGAGACAGAGGGAGAGCGGCGAGAGGGAGGGAGAGGGGCGAGTGATAGAGGGAGGGGCACGAGAGAGAGGGTGGGGGGTGAGAGATAGAGAGGGAGTGTGCAAGAGAGAGGTAGGGGTGGAGAGAGAGAGGGTGTGTTTCTGAGCGAGAGAGAGCGGGAGGGGCTGTGAGAAAGATTGAGGGAGGAGGCGAGAGTGAGAGGGAGGGGTGGCGAAAGAGAGAGAGGGAGGGGGACGAGAGAGAGAGGGGGGAGAGAGAGGGAGGGGGTGAGAGACAGAGGGAGGGAGGTGGTTAGAGAGAGAGGGAGGGAGGGGGGTTAGAGAGAGAGGGAAGGGGCTGAGCTACAGAGGGAGGGGGACGAGAGTGAGAGGAAAGGGGGTGAGAGAGAGAGAGAGGGAGAGGGACGAGAGAGAGAGACGTGGTGTGAGAGAGAGAGGGCGGGACGAGAGAGGGAGGGAGGGGGACGAGAGAGAGTGGGAGGGGGCGAGACAGAGAGGGAGGGTGGGTGAGAGACAGAGGGAGGGAGAGGGGTTACAGAGAGAGGGAGGGAGGGGGTTTAGAGAGAGAGGGAGGGGGCTGAGAGAGGGAGGGGGACAAGAGAGAGAGGAAAGGGGGTGAGAGAGAGGGAGGGGGATGAGAGATAGAGAGGGAGGGGGACAACAGTGTGAGAGAGGGAGGGGGTTGAGAGAGAGGGGGAGGTTCAAAAGAGAGAGGGAGGGGTGTGAGAGAGAGAGGGAGGGGATGTTAGAGAGAGAGAGTGAGGGGGACCAGAGAGAGAGGGAGGGGGTGAGAGAGAGAGACAGAGGGGGGAGTGAGAGAGAGAAGGAGGGGATGAGAGAGAGAAAGAGGGAGGGGGCGATAGAGAGATAGGGAGGGGGCGAGAGAGAGGGAGCTGGTGAGGGAGGGGGATGGGGGTGAGAGAGAGAGGGAGGATTGTGAGAGACAGAGAGGGAGATGGGTGAGAGGGACAGGGAGGGGAGGTGAGAGAGAGGGAGCGAGGGGGGGCGAGAGCGAGGGAGGGAGGGGGATGAGAGAGAGAATGGAAGGGCGGGCGAGAGTGTGAGAGAGGGAGGGTGTGAGAGAGAGGTAGGGGATGAGAGCGTGAGAAGGTGGGGTGTTAGAGAAAGAGAGGGAGGTGGCGAGAGAGGGGGGAGGAGAGAGAGAGGGAGGGAGACGAGAGAGAGAGGGAGGGAGATGAGAGAGAGATGGGGCAGTGAGAGAGGGAGGGAGGGGATGAGAGAGAGAGGGATTGGGACCGAGAGAGAGCGGGAGGGGGTTAGATAGAGAGAGAGGGAGGCGGCGAGAGAGAGAGGGAGGGGTGAGAGAGTGGGGGGGACGAGACCGAGAGAGAGGGTGGGGGTGACACAAAGAGAAGGAGGGGGAGGAGAGGGAGAGGGAGGGGAATGAGAGAGAGAGGGAGGGGGACCGAGAGAGCGGGAGGGGGTGTGAGAGAGAGAGAGAGCGAGGGGGCGAGAGAGAGAGTGCGGGGTCAAGAGAGAGAGGGAAGGGGACGAGAGAGAGAGGGACGGAGGGGGCGAGAGAGAGAGTGGGAAGGGGATGAGAGAGAGAGGGAGGGAGGGGTTGAGAGAGAGGGAGTGGGCGAGAGAGAGAGGGGGCATGAGAAAGAAAGATGGAGGGTGCAAGAGAGAGAGAGGGAGGGGCAACAGAGAGAGAGGGAGGGAGGGGTTGAGAGAGAGGGAGTGGGCGAGAGAGAGGGAGGGAGGCAGGAGAGTGTGAGGGAAGGGGTGAGAGAGAGAGGGAGAGGTACGAGAGAGAGAGGGACGGAGAGAGAGAGGGAGGGGGTGAGTGAGACAGAGAGGGAGGGGGTGAAAGAGTGAAGGTGGCAAGAGAGAGAGATTGGGAGGAGGGCGAGAGTGAGAGGGAGGTGGCAACAGAGAGAGAGGGTGGGGCGAGAGAGAGAGACTGAGGGGGTGAAAGAGAGAGGGAGGTGGGATGAGAGAGAGAGAGGGAGAGGGCGAAAGAGAGAGAGAGGGAGGGGGTGAGAGAGAGAGGGAGGGGGTGAGAGAGAGAGGGATGGGGTGAGAGAGAGAGAGAGGGAAGGTTTGAGAGAGAGAGGGAGGGAGGGGGCGAGAGAGAGAGAAGGAGGAGGCGAGTGAGAGAGGGAGGGAGCGAGAGAGAGGAGGAGGCAAGACAGAGGGAGGGGAGAGAGATAAAGAGGGGGTCGAGCGAGAGAGATAGGGGGGCCGGCGAGAGAGAGAGAGAGGGAGAGGGGCGAGAGAGAGTGGGAGGGGATGAGTGAGAGAGAGAAGGGGCAAGAGAGAGAGGAAGGGAGCAAGTGAGAGAGGGAGGGTGACAAGAGAAGTGGAGCGAGAGATTTAGAGGGAGGGGACGAGAGAGAGATGGAGTCGGGTGAGAAAGAGTGGGGGGCGAGAGAGAGAGTGAGGGGGTGCGAGAGTGTGGGCGAAAGATAGAGGGACGGGGCGAGAGAGAGAGATGGGGCGAGAGGCAGATGGAGCGGATGAGACAGAAAAGGGGGTGCAAAAGAGGGGGGTGAGAAACCGACAGAGAGTCGGTCGAGAGAGAGACAGGGATGGGTGCGAGAGAGGGATGGGGGTGAGAGAGAGAGAGGGAAGGGGGCGAGAGAGAGAGGGGGGCGAGAGAGAGAGGGAGGGGGTGAAAGAGAGAGGGAGGTGGGGTGATAGAGAGAGGGAGAGGGCGAAAGAGAGAGAGAGGGAGGGGGTGAGAGAGAGAGAGGGAGAGGGTGAGAGAGAGAGGGATGGGGTGAGAGAGCGAGAGAGGGAAGGTTTGAGAGAGAGAGAGGGAGGTGAGCGAGAGAGAAAGGGAGGGGCCAAGAGAGCGCGAGGGATGGGATGAGAAAGAGAGAGGGATGGGGCGAGAGAGAGAGAGACAGGGATGGAGGGGGGCGAGAGAAAGAGGGAGGGAGGGTAGTGAGAGAGAGAGGGAGGGGGGCGAGAGAGAGAGAGTGAAGATTAGATTAGATTAGATTTCATTACATTACAGTGTGGAAACATGCCCTTCGGCCCAACAAGTCCACACCAAGCCACCGAAGCATAACCCACCTATTCTCCTACATTTACCCCTTACCTAACACTACGGGCAATTTTGCATGGCCAATTCACCTGGCCTGCACATCTTTGTACTGGGAGGAAACCGGAGCACCCGAAGCAAACCCACGCAGACACGGGGAGAACATGCAAACTCCACAGAGTCAGTCGCCTGAGGCGGGAATTAAACCCGGATCTCTGGCACTGTGAAACATCAGTGCTAACCACTGTGTCACCATGCTGCCCACAAAGGGGTTGAGAGAAAGAGAGAGGGAGGGGGAAAAGAGAGAGAGGGAAGTGGGCAAGAGAGAGAGAGAGGGAGGGGGCGAGAGAGAGAAAGGGAGGGGGGATGAGAGACAGACAGAGGGAGCGGGGTAAGAGAAAGAGGGAGAGGGCGAGAGAGGGGTTGGGGTGCGAGAGAGAGAGAGGGGGTGAGAGAGCGAGATGGCAGGCGAGAGACAGAGAGGGAGGGAGAGGAGAAAGAGAGGGAGGCAGCGAGAGAGAGGGAGGCAGGGAGCTTGAGAGAGAGAGAGGGAAGTGAGAGAGAGAGGGAGGGGGCGAGAGAGAGAGGGAGGGGGATGAGAGAGAGGGGCAGGAGAGAGGGGGAGTGGGTGAGAGAGAGAGGAAGGAGGAGTGAGAGGGAGAGGGCGGGCGAGAGAGAGGGAGGGGATCGAGAGATAGAGGGAGGGGGACGAGAGAGTGATAGAGGGAGGGGGGTGAGAGAGAAAGAAAGGGGGACGAGAGAGAGAGGGAGGGAGACGAGAGAGAGGGAGGGGGATGAAAGAGAGGGATAGAGGGGGACGAAAAAGAGGGAGGGCGCGAGACAGAGAGAGGGAGGTGGGGCAAGAGAGAGGGAGGATTGTGAGAGAGAGACGGAGGTGGTCGAAAGCGAGGGAGGGAGGTGGATGAGTGAGAGAATGGGAGGGCGCGCGAGAGAGAGAAAGGGAGGTTGACGAGAGAGAGAGAGGGAGGGGGAGTGAGAGACGGAGAGGTAGGAGACAGGAGAGAGGGAGGGGGACGAGAGAAAGAGGGAGGGGGATGAGAGAGAGAGGGTCAGGGGTGAGATAGAGAGAGGGAGGCGGCGAGGGAGAGAGGGAAGTGTGAGAGAGAGGGAGGGCAGGCGAGAGAGACAGAGGGAGAGTGGCGAGAGGGAGGGAGAGGGGCGAGAGATAGAGGGAGGGGCACGAGAGAGAGGGTGGGGGGGTGAGAGATAGAGAGGGAGTGTGCAAGAGAGAGGTAGGGGTGGAGAGAGAGAGGGTGTGTTTCTGAGAGAGAGAGAGCGGGGGGGCTGTGAGACAGATTGAGGGAGGAGGCGAGAGTGAGAGGGAGGGGTGGGCGAAAGAGAGAGGGCGGGGGCAATAGACAGAGGGAGGGGTAGAGAGAGAGAGAGAGAGGGAAGTGGACGAGGGAGAATGGGAGGTCGGGCGAGAGACAGAGAGAAGTGGATGAGAGAGTGAGGTGGGGGGCGAGAGAGAGAGGGGAACGAGAGAGGGAATGGAAGGGTGGGCGAGAGAGAGAGGGGTGGGGTGAGAGAGAGTGGGGCGGACGAGAGAGAGAGGGAGGGGGCGAGAAAGACAGAGGGATGGGGCGAGAGAGAGAGGGAGGGGGCGAGAGAGAGGGGTGGGGACGAGAGAGAGAGGGAGGTGAGAGAGAGGGAGGGGTGAGAGAGAGAGGGAGGGAGGGGGGCTAGCGAGAGAGAGAGGGAGGGGAACGAGAGTGAGAGGGGCGAGAGAGAGAGATGTAGGGGGCGAGAGAGAGAGAGGATGGGTGCGAGAGAGAGAGGGAGGGGGCGAGAGAGAGAGAGAGGGTGCGAGAGAGAGGGAGGGAGGGGTGAGAGAGAGAGGGAGGGGGGAGAGAGAGGGGGGAGGGGGCGAGAGAGGGGGTGGGGGGCGAGAGAGAGAGAGAGGGAGGGGTGAGAGAGAGAGAGGGAGGTGGGCGAGAGAGGGAGGGGGCGAGAGAGAGAGGGAGTGGGGTGAGAGAGAGGGGGTGTACGAAAGAGAGAGAGGGAGGGGGCGAGAGAGAGAGAGGGAGGTGGGCGAGAGAGGGAGGGGCCGAGAGAGAGAGGGAGTGGGGTGAGAGTTAGGGGGTGGACGAGAGAGAGAGGGAGGGGGCGAGAAAGACAGAGGGATGGGGCGAGAGAGATAGGGAGACGGAGGGGGTGAGAGAAGTGGGAGGGGATGAAAGAGAAAGAGATAGGGGAGAGAGTGAGAGGGAGAGGGGCGGATGAGAGATAGAGGGAGGGGTGAGAGTTAGAGGATGGATGGGGGGCAAGAGAGAGAGGCAGGGGGGCCAGATATAAAGAGAGGGAGCAAGAGAGAGAGGGTGGGGATGTGAGAGAGAGGAAGGGTGGTGGGAGAGAAAGAGACAGAGGGGGTGAGGGTGAGGGAGAGAGGGGCTAAGAGAGAGAGAGAGGGAGAGGGCGCGAGAGAGAGACGGAGGGGCTGAGAGAGAGTGAGGGTTCGAGAGCGGGAGAGATGTGGGGGGACAAGAGAGAGAGGGAGGGAGGCGAAAGTGAGAGGGAGGGTCGAGTGAGAAAGTGAGGGGCGAGAGATAGAGGGATGGGGCGAGAGAGAGAGGGATGGGGCGAGAGAGAGAGGGAGGGGGCGAGAGAGAGATGGAGAGGTGAGAGAGAGAGGGAGAGGCTGAGAGAGATAGTGAGGGTTCGAGAGTGGGAGAAAGGTGCGGGGGCAAGAGAGAGACGGAGGCCGGCGAGAGAGAGATGGAGGGGAGCGAGAGAGAGGGGTCGAGAGAGAGGGGGTGGCGAGAGAGAGAATGGGACGAAAGAGAGGGAGGGGGTGAGAGAGAGAGGGACGGGAGCGAGAGAGAAATGGAGGGAGGGGGGTTAGAGAGAGAGAGAGGGAGGGTGCCGAGAGAGTGAGGGAGTGGGACGAGAGAGAGAGGAAAGGGGGTGAGAGAGGGTGGGTACGAGAGAGAGAGAGGGGGAGGGGGACGAGAGTGTGAGAGGGGGAGCGGGTTGAGAGAGAGGGAGGGCGACGAGAGAGAGGGAGGGGTGTGAGAGAGAGAGAGGGAGGGAGGGGGACGAGAGAGAGAGGGGGGAGAGAGAGGGAGGGGGGTGAGAGACAGAGGGAGGTAGGGGGTAAGAGAGAGAGGGAGGGAGCGGGGTTAGAGAGAGAGGGAGGGGGCTGAGAGAGAGAGGGAGGGGGATGAGAGAGAGAGGAAAGGGGAGAGAGAGGGAGGGGGACGAGAGATAGAGAGGGAGGGGGACAAGTGTGTGAGAAAGGGAGGGGGTTGAGAGAGAGAGGGAGGTTCAAGAGAGAGAGGGAGGGGTGTGAGGGAGAGAGGGAGGGGGTGTGAGAGAGTGAGAGTGAGGCCTTCGAGAGAGAGAGGGAGGGGATGAGAGAGAGACACAGAGGGGGGAGTGAGAGAGAGAGGGAGGGGATGAGAGAGAAAGGGAGGGAGGGGGGTTTGAGAGAGAGGAAGGGGTGAGAGAGAGAGAGGGAGGGGGACGAGAGAGAGAGGGAGGGGGACGAAAGTGTGAGAGGGGGAGGGGTTGAGAGAGAGGGAGGGGTGTGAGAGAGAGAGAGTGAAGGGGACAAGATTGAGAGGGAGGGGGACGAAAGAGAGGGAGGGGGTGAGAGAGTGACAGAGGGGGAGTGAGAGAGAGGGAGGGAGCAATAGAGAGAGAGGGAGGGTGTCGAAAGAGAGAGAGGGAGGAAGCGAGAGAGAGAGGGAGGGGGACGAAAGTGTGAGAGGGGGAGGGGGTTGAGAGAGAGGGAGGGGTGTGAGAGAGAGAGAGTGAGGGGGACAAGAGAGAGAGCGAGGGGGTCGAAAGAGAGAGAGGGAGGGGATGAGAGAGAGAGAGGGAGGGGGCAAGAGAGTGGGAGGTGGGGTGAGAGAGAGAGGGGTCTACAGTGAGAGAGGGAGGGGGCGAGAGTGAGAGGGGACGAGAGAGAGAGAATTGGGTGAGAGAGAGGAAGGGGTTTGAGAAAGAGAGGGAGGGGGTGAGAGAGAGGGAGGGGGTGAGAGAGGGAGGGGGCGAGAGAGAAAGTGCGGGGGTGAGAGAGAGAGAAAAGGAGGGGGACGGGAGAGAGAGGGGGGATGAGAGAGAAACGGGGATGGGGAAAGAGAGAGAGGGAGGGGGCGAGAGAGAGAGAGAGGGAGTCGGAGCGAGAGAGAGAGAGAGGGAGGTGGGATGAGAGAGAGAGGGAGGGTGGGGAGAGAGAGAGGGAGGGGGGTTAGAAAGAGAGGGAGGGGGCGAGAGAGAGGGAGGGCGTGAGAGAAAGAGGGTGGGTGAGAGAGAAAGGGAAGGTTTGAGAGAGGGAGAGGGAGGTGAGCAAGAGAGAAAGGGAGGGGGCGGGCGAGAGAGAGGGAGGGGGTGAGAGAGAGAGGGGGTGGTGAGAGAGAGAGGGGAGCGAAAGAGTGAGAGGGAGGGGGTGAGAAAGAGAGGGAGGGTAGCGAGAGAGAGAGAGGAAAGTGGGGTGAGAGAGAGGGGGGTACGAGAGAGAGAGGGAGGGGGACGAGAGTGTGAGAGAGGGCACGGGTTGAGAGAGAGGGAGGGGGACGAGAGAGAGAGGGAGGGGTGTGGGAGAGAGAGGGAGGGGACGAGAGAGAGGGGGAGGGGGATGAGAGAGAGAGAGCGAGGGTGGCGAGAGAGAGAGGGGGATGAGAGAGAGAATGGGAGGGCGGGCGAGAGAGTGAGAGAGGGAGGGTATGAGAGAGAGGGAGGGGGATCAGAGTGAGAGAGAAGGTGGGACGTCAGAGAAAGAGAGGGAGGGGGTGAGAGAGGGAGGGAGGGGGAGGGGAGAGAGGGAGGGAGACGAGAGAGAGAGGGAGGAGGGCCGTGAGAAATCGCGGGAGGGGGTGTGAGAGAGAGGGAGGGGGCGAAAGAGAGGGGTCGGGGGCAAGAGAGAGAGAGGGAGGGGGCGAGAGACAGAGAGAGAGAAGGGGATGAGAGAGAGAGGGAGAGGTATGTGACAGAGGGGGGCGAGAGAGAGAGAGGGAGGGAGGATGAGAAAGAAAGAGGGAGTGCACAAGAGAGAGAGTGAGGGGCAACAGAGGGAGAAGGAGGAAGGGTTTGAGCGAGAGAGGGAGGGGGCGAGAGAGAGAGAGGGAGGGAGGCGGGAGAGTGGGAGGGAAGGGGGTGAGAGTGAGAGGGAGGGGTACGAGAGAGAGAGGGACGGGGTGAGAGAGAGAGAGGGGGTGAGAGAGAGTGAGAGAAAGGATTTGAGAGAGAGAGGGAGGTGAGCGTGAGAGAGAGGAAGGGGTGAGAGAGAGAGGGAGGGGGACGAGAGAGAGAGGGAGGGGGACGAAAGTGTGAGAGGGGGAGCGGGTTGAGAGAGAGGGAGGGCGACGAGAGAGAGGGAGGGGTGTGAGAGAGAGAGAGGGAGGGAGGGGGACGAGAGAGAGAGGGGGGAGAGAGAGGGAGGGGGGTGAGAGACAGAGGGAGGGAGGGGGTAAGAGAGAGAGGGAGGGAACGGGGTTAGAGAGAGAGGGAGGGGGCTGAGAGAGAGAGGGAGGGGGATGAGAGAGAGAGGAAAGGGGGAGAGAGAGGGAGGGGGACGAGAGATAGAGAGGGAGGGGGACAATTGTGTGAGAGAGGGAGGGGGTTGAGAGAGAGGGGGAGGTTCAAGAGAGAGAGGGAGGGGTGTGAGGGAGAGAGGGAGGGGGTGTGAGAGAGAGAGTGAGGCCTTCGAGAGAGAGAGGGAGGGGATGAGAGAGAGACAGAGGGGGGAGTGAGAGAGAGAGGGAGGGGATGAGAGAGAGAGGGAGGGATGGGGGTTTGAGAGAGAGGAAGGGGTGAAAGAGAGAGAGGGAGGGGGACGAGAGAGAGAGGGAGGGGGACGAAAGAGAGAGAGGGAGGGGATGAGAGAGAGAGAGGGAGGGGGCAAGAGAGTGGGAGGTGGGGTGAGAGAGAGAGGGGTCTACAGAGAGAGAGGGAGGGGGCAAAAGAGAGAGAGAAGGTGGGGTCGAGAGAGAGAGGGAGAGGGTGCGATAGGGAGAGAGGGGGGGCGAGAGAGAGGGCGGGACGGGTTTGAGAGAGAGTGGGAGGGCGGCTGATAGAGAGAGAGACGGAGGTGTACGAGAGAGAGAGGGAGGGGTGAGAGAGAGGGAGGGGGCGAGAGTGAGAGGGGACGAGAGAGAGAGAATTGGGTGAGAGAGAGGAAGGGGTTTGAGAAAGAGAGGGAGGGGGTGAGAGAGAGGGAGGGGGTGAGAGAGGGAGGGGGCGAGAGAGAAAGTGCGGGGGTGAGAGAGAGAGAAAAGGAGGGGGACGGGAGAGAGAGGGGGGATGAGAGAGAAACAGGGATGGGGAAAGAGAGAGAGGGAGGGGGCGAGAGAGAGAGAGAGGAAGGGAGGCGGGAGAGTGAGAGGGAAGGGGGTGAGAGAGAGAGGGAGGGGTACGAGAGAGAGGGGGACGGGGTGAGAGAGAGAGGGAGGGGGTGACAGAGAGAGAGAGAAAGGATTTGAGAGAGAGAGGGAGGTGAGCGTGAGAGAGAGGGAGGAGGCGAGAGAGAGAGGGAGGAAGCGAGAGAGAGAGAGAGAGATAGAGAGAGAGGCTGTCAAGAGAGAGAGGGAGGGGGAGCGAGAGAGGGGAGGAGGCTAGAGAGAGATGGAGGGAGGGAGCGAAAGACAGAGAGGGAGGTGCCGAGTGAGAGGGAGGGGGGGTGAGAGTGAGTGAGTGAGGGGGTGAGAGAGAGAGGGAGGTGGTGAGAGAGTGAGGGCGACGAGAGAGAGAGAAAGGGGCAAGAGATATCGGGGAGTTGAGAGAGAGAGACAGGGGTTGGGAGATGGGGGCAAGAGAAAGCGGGATGGCTGGAGAGAGATAGAGGAGGGAAGAGAGAGAGATAGAGGTGCGAAGAGAGAGAGGGTCGAGAGAGGGAGCTAGAGACAGAGAGAGAGAAAGAGAGAGAGAGTGAGAGACTGGAAGAGTGAGAGCAAGGGCGAGAGACAGAGAGATAGTGAGAGAGAGGAAGGGCACAAAAGAGAAAGGGGTGTGTGAGAGGTAGAGAGAGAGGGGGGATGGGGCGAGAGAGAGAGGGAGGGGGTGAGGGGGGTGAGATGGAGAGAAGGAGGTGAGCAAGAGAGAGAGGGAGGGGGCGGGTGAGTGAGAGGGAGGGGTCGAGAGAGAGGGGGTGGCGAAAGAGAGAGAAGGGGGTGAAAGAGAAGGAGAGGGAGGGGGGTGAGAGAGAGAGAGAGGGGAGTGAGAGAGAAAGAGAGGGAGAGGGGTTAGAGAGAGAGGGAGGGTGCCGAGAGAGAGAGGGAGTGGGACGAGAGAGAGAGAGGAAAGGGGGTGAGAGAGGGTGGGTACGAGAGAGAGAGGGGGGAGGGGGACGAGAGTGTGAGAGTGGGAGCGGGTTGAGAGAGAGGGAGGGCGACGAGAGAGAGGGAGGGGTGTGAGAGAGAGAGAGGGAGGGAGGGGGACGAGAGAGAGAGGGGGGAGAGAGAGGGAGGGGGGTGAGAGACAGAGGGAGGGAGGGGGTAAGAGAGAGAGGGAGGGAGCGGGGTTAGAGAGAGAGGGAGGGGGCTGAGAGAGAGAGGGAGGGGGATGAGAGAGAGAGGAAAGGGGGAGAGAGAGGGAGGGGGACGAGAGATAGAGAGGGAGGGGGACAATTGTGTGAGAGAGGGAGGGGCTTGAGAGAGAGGGGGAGGTTCAAGAGAGAGAGGGAGGGGTGTGAGGGAGAGAGGGAGGGGGTGTGAGAGAGTGAGAGTGAGGCCTTCGAGAGAGAGAGGGAGGGGATGAGAGAGAGACAGAGGGGGGAGTGAGAGAGAGAGGGAGGGGATGAGAGAGAGAGGGAGGGATGGGGTTTTGAGAGAAAGGAAGGGGTGAGAGAGAGAGAGGGAGGGGGACGAGAGAGAGAGGGAGGGGGACGAAAGTGTGAGAGGGGGAGGGGGTTGAGAGAGAGGGAGGGGTGTGAGAGAGAGAGAGGGAGGGGGCAAGAGAGTGGGAGGTGGGGTGAGAGAGAGAGGGGTCTACAGAGAGAGAGGGAGGGGGCAAAAGAGAGAGAGAAGGTGGGGTCGAGAGAGAGAGGGAGAGGGGGCGATAGGGAGAGAGAGGGGGGCGAGAGAGAGGGAGGGGACGGGTGTGAGAGAGAGTGGGAGGGCGGCTGATAGAGAGAGAGACGGAGGTGTACGAGAGAGAGAGGGAGGGGTGAGAGAGAGGGAGGGGGCGAGAGTGAGAGGGGACGAGAGAGAGAGAATTGGGTGAGAGAGAGGAAGGGGTTTGAGAAAGAGAGGGAGGGGGTGAGAGAGAGGGAGGGGGTGAGAGAGGGAGGGGGCGAGAGAGAAAGTGCGGGGGTGAGCGAGAGAGAAAAGGAGGGGGACGGGAGAGAGAGGGGGGATGAGAGAGAAACAGGGATGGGGAAAGAGAGAGAGGGAGGGGGCGAGAGAGAGAGAGGGAGGTGGAATGAGAGAGAGAGGGAGGGTGGGGAGAGAGAGAGGGAGGGGGGTTAGAAAGAGAGGGAGGGGGCGAGAGAGAGAGAGGGAGGGGGCGAAAGAGAGAGAGAGAGAGGGTTGAGAGACAGAGGAAGAGCGTGAGAGAGAGAGAGGGAGAGGGTGAGAGAGAGGTAGGGCGTGAGAGAAAGAGGGTGGGTGAGAGAGAAAGGGAACGTTTGAGAGAGGGTGAGGGAGGTGAGCAAGAGAGAAATGGAGGGGGCGGGCGAGAGAGAGGGAGGGGGTGAGAGAGAGAGAGAGGGGGTGGCGAGAGAGAGAGGGGAGCGAAAGAGTGAGAGGGAGGGAGGGAGAGAGAGAGGGAGCGTAGCGAGAGAGAGAGAGAGAGGAAAGTGGGGTGAGAGAGAGGGGGGTACGAGAGAGAGAGGGAGGGGGACGAGAGTGTGAGAGAGGGCACGGGTTGAGAGAGAGGGAGGGGGACGAGAGAGAGAGGGAGGGGTGTGAGAGAGAGAGGGAGGGGACGAGAGAGAGAGCGAGGGTGGCGAGAGAGAGAGGGGGATGAAAGAGAGAATGGGAGGGCGGGCGAGAGAGTGAGAGAGGGAGTGTATGAGAGAGAGGGAGGGGGATCAGAGCGAGAGAGAAGGTGGCACGTCAGAGAAAGAGAGGGAGGGGGTGAGAGAGGGAGGGAGGGGGAGGAGAGAGAGGGAGGGAGACGAGAGAGAGTGGGAGGAGGGCCGTGAGAGATCGCGGGAGGGGGTGTGAGAGAGAGGGAGGGGGCGAAAGAGAGGGGTCGGGGGCAAGAGAGAGAGAGGGAGGGGGCGAGAGACAGAGAGAGAGAAGGGGATGAGAGAGAGAGGGAGGTATACGAGAGAGAGAGGGACGGGGTGACGAGGGGGCGAGAGAGAGAGAGAGGGAGGGAGGATGAGAAAGAAAGAGGGAGTGCACAAGAGAGAGAGAGTGAGGGGCAACAGAGGGAGAAGGAGGAAGTGTTTGAGCGAGAGAGGGAGGGGGCGAGAGAGAGAGAGGGAGGGAGGCGGGAGAGTGAGAGGGAAGGGGGTGAGAGAGAGAGGGAGGTGTACGAGAGAGAGAGGGACGGGGTGAGAGAGAGAGAGAGAGGGGGTGAGAGAGAGAGAGAGAGAAAGGATTTGAGAGAGAGAGGGAGGTGAGCGTGAGAGAGAGGGAGGAGGCGAGAGAGAGAGGGAGGAAGCGAGAGAGAGAGAGAGAGATAGAGAGAGAGGCTGTCGGGAGAGAGAGGGAGGGGGAGCGAGAGAGAGGGAGGAGGCTAGAGAGAGAGGGAGGGAGGGAGCGAAAGACAGAGAGGGAGGTGCCGAGTGAGAGGGAAGGGGGGTGAGAATGAGAGAGTGAGGGGTGAGAGAGAGAGGGAGGTGGTGAGAGAGAGAGGGCGACGAGAGATGGAAGAGTGAGAGCAAGGGCGAGAGACAGAGAGGTAGTGAGAGAGAGGAAGGGCACAAAAGAGAAAGGGGTGTGTGAGAGGGCGAGAGAGAGGGGGGATGGGGCGAGAGAGAGAGGGAGGGGGTGAGGGGGGGTGAGATGGAGAGAGGGAGGTGAGCAAGAGAGAGAGGGAGGGGGCGGGTGAGAGAGAGGGAGGTGTCGAGAGAGAGGGGGTGGCGAGAGAGAGAGAAGGGGGTGAAAGAGAAGGAAAGGGAGGGGGGTGAGAGAGAGAGGGAGGGGAGTGAGAGAGAAAGAGAGGGAGAGGGATTAGAGAGAGAGGGAGGGTGCCGAGAGAGAGAGGGAGTGGGACGAGAGAGAGAGAGGAAAGGGGGTGAGAGAGGGTGGGTACGAGAGAGAGAGGGGGGAGGGGGACGAGAGTGTGAGAGAGGCAGCGGGTTGCGAGAGATGGAGGGGGACGAGAGAGAGAGGGAGGGGTGTGAGAGAGAGGGAGGGGGACGAGAGAGAGTGGGAGGGGGCGAGACAGAGAGGGGGGGTGAGAGACAGAGGGAGGGAGAGGGGTTAGAGAGAGAGGGAGGGAGGGGGTTTAGAGAGAGAGGGAGGGGGCTGAGAGAGGGAGGGGGACGAGAGAGAGGAAAGGGGGTGAGAGAGAGGGAGGGGGACGAGAGATAGAGAGGGAGGGGAAAAGAGTGTGAGAGAGGGAGGGGGTTGAGAGAGAGGGGGAGGTTCAAGACAGAGAGGGAGGGGTGAGTGAGAGAGAGAGGGAGGGGATGTGAGATAGAGAGTGTGAGGGGGACGAGCGAGAGAGGGAGGGGGTGAGAGAGAGAGACGGGGGGGAGTGAGAGAGAGAGGGAGGGGATGTGAGAGAGAAAGAGGGAGGGGGCGAGAGAGAGATAGGGAGGCGGCGAGAGAGAGGGAGCTGGTGAGAGAGGGGGATGGGGGTGAGAGAGAGTGGGGCTGGCGAGAGAGAGAGAAGGGGGTGAAAGAGAGGGAGAGGGAGGGGGTAAGATAGAGAGGGAGGGGAGTGAGAGAGAAAGAGAGGGAGAGGGGTTAGAGAGAGAGTGAGGGTGCCGAGAGAGAGAGGGAGGGGGACGAGAGAGAGAGAGGAAAGGGTGTGAGAGAGGGTGGGTACGAGAGAGAGAGAGGGGGAGGGGGACGAGAGTGTGAGAGAGGGAGCGGGTTGAGAGAGAGGGAGGGGGACGAGAGAGAGAGGGAGGGGTGTGAGAGAGAGAGAGGGAGGGGGACGAGAGAGAGAGACGCGGTGTGAGAGAGAGAGGGGGGGACGAGAGAGAGAGGGAGGGGGACAAAGAGAGTGGGAGGGGGCGAGACAGAGATGGAGGGGGGTGAGAGACAGAGGGAGGGAGGGGGGTTTGAGAGAGAGGGAGGGAGGGGATTTAGAGAGAGAGGGAGGGGGCTGAGAGACGGTGGGGGACGAGAGAGAGGAAAGGGGGTGAGAGAGAGGGAGGGGGACGAGAGATGGAGAGGGAGGGGGACAAGAGTGTGAGAGAGGGAGGGGGTTGAGAGAGAGGGGGAGGTTCAAGAGAGAGAGGGAGGGGTGTGAGAGAGAGAGAGGGAGGGGATGTGAGAGAGAGAGAGTGAGGGGGACGAGAGAGAGAGGGAGGGGGTGAGAGAGAGAGACAGGGGGGAGTGAGAGAGAGAGGGAGGGGATGAGAGAGACAAAGAGGGAGGGGGCAAGAGAGAGAGAGGGAGGGGCAACAGAGAGAGAGGGAGGGAGGGTCTGAGAGAGAGGGAGTGGGCGAGAGAGAGGGAGGGAGGCAGGAGAGTGAGAGGGAAGGGGTGAGAGAGAGAGGGAGGAGTACGAGAGAGACTGGGATGGAGAGTGAGAGGGAGGGGGTGGGTAAGACTGAGAGGGAGGGGGTGAAAGAGTGAAGGGGGCAAGAGAGAGAGAGAGAGGGAGGAGGGCGAGAGTGAGAGGGAGGTGGCAACAGAGAGAGAGGGTGGGGCGAGAGAGAGAGAGGGAGGGGGTGAAAGAGAGAGGGAGGTGTGGTGAGAGAGAGAGGGAGAGGGCGAAAGAGAGGGCTGATCACCCTGATCCCCTCATACTTACCGTGTCACTATCTCCACGACACCCTCACACTTACTGCGTCACTATCACTCTGAACCCCTCACACTTACTGCATAAGTGTCACCATGACCCCATCACACATACTGAGTCACTATCATCCTGATCCCCTCGCATTTCCTGCGTCACTATCACCATGATCCCATCACACCTCCTGTGTCACTATCACCCTGACCCCTCACACTTACTGCGTCACTATCTCCCAGAGCCACTCACACGTACTGCGTCATTATAACCGTGACCCCCTCAAACTTACTGTGTCACTATCACACTGACCCCATCACACTTGCTGCATCGCTATCACTCTGACCACATCACACTTGCTGCGTCACTATCATTCTGACACCATCACACTTACTGCGTCACTATCACCCTGACCCGATCACACATGCTGCATCACTATTACCCTGAACCCATCACACTTACGGCATCACTATCAACCTGATGCCATCACACTTGCTGTGTCAGTATCATTCTGACCCCATCACACTTACTGCCTCACTATCACCCTGATCCCCTCACACTTACCATGTCACTATCTCCCTGACACCCTCACACTTACTGCGTCACTATCACACTGATCCCCTCAAACTTACTGCGTCAATATCACCCTGACCCCCTCACACTTACTGCGTAAGTGTCACCATGACCCCATCACACTTACTGTGTCACTGTCACCCTGATCCCCTCACATTTCCTGCATCAGTATCACCCTGATCCCATCACATTTCCTGTGTCACTCTCTCCCTGATCCCATCGCACTTACTGCATCACTATCACCCTTTCCCACTCACACTTACTGCATCACTATCACACTGACCTGCTCTCACTTACTGCATCGCTATCACTCTGACCACATCACACTTGCTGTGTCACGATCACTCTGACACCATCACACTTACTGTTGCACTATCACCCTGACCCACTCACACTTACTGCATCACTGACACGCTGTTCCACTCACAGTTACTGTATCACTATCACTGCACCCATCACACTTACTGCATCATTATGACCCTGCCTTCCTCACACTTACTGCATCACTATGACTGTGATCGCCTCACACTTAACTAATCTCTATCTCCCTGATCCCCTCTCACTTACTGCATCACTATCACCCTGACCCCCTCACAATTACTGCATCACTATCACCCTAACCGCTCACACTTTCTGCGTCACTATCTATGTGACCCTATCACACTTACTGCGTCACTATCACCCTGAACCCCTCACACTTTTTGTGTCACTATCACGCTGACCCCATCACACTTACTGTGTCACTGTCACCCTGATCCCATCACAATTACTTTATCACTATCTCCCTGATCCCATCACACTTACTGCATCACTAATACCCTGACCCCCTCACACTTACTGCGTCAATATCTCCCTGATCCCATCACACTTACTGTGTCACTGTCACCCTGATCCCCTCACATTTCCTGCATCAGTATCACCCTGATCCCATCACATTTCCTGTGTCACTCTCTCCCTGATCCCATCGCACTTACTGCATCACTATCACCCTTTCCCACTCACACTTACTGCATCACTATCACACTGACCTGCTCTCACTTACTGCATCGCTATCACTCTGACCACATCACACTTGCTGTGTCACGATCACTCTGACACCATCACACTTACTGTTGCACTATCACCCTGACCCACTCACACTTACTGCATCACTGACACGCTGTTCCACTCACAGTTACTGTATCACTATCACTGCACCCATCACACTTACTGCATCATTATGACCCTGCCTTCCTCACACTTACTGCATCACTATGACTGTGATCGCCTCACACTTAACTAATCTCTATCTCCCTGATCCCCTCTCACTTACTGCATCACTATCACCCTGACCCCCTCACAATTACTGCATCGCTATCACCCTAACCGCTCACACTTTCTGCGTCACTATCTATGTGACCCTATCACACTTACTGCGTCACTATCACCCTGAACCCCTCACACTTTTTGTGTCACTATCACGCTGACCCCATCACACTTACTGTGTCACTGTCACCCTGATCCCATCACAATTACTTTATCACTATCTCCCTGATCCCATCACACTTACTGCATCACTATCACCCTGACCCCCTCACACTTACTGCGTCAATATCTCCCTGATCCCATCACACTTACTGCGTCACTATCACCATGACACCCTCACACTTACTGCATCACTATCACACTGACACCCTCACACTTAGTGCATCACTATCACCTTGACTCCCTCACACTTACTGAGTCACTATCACACTGAGCCCATCACACCTACTGTGTCACTATCACCCTGACCCCATCACACTTCCTGTGTAACTATCACACTGACCCCTCACACTTACTCCATCAATATCTCACAGAGTGACTCACACTTACTGCGACATTATCACCATAACCCCCTCACACTTGCTGTGTCACTGTAAAACTGATCCCATCACACTTACTGTATCACTATCTCCCTGATGCCATCACACTTACTGTATCACTATCTCCCTGATGCCTTCACAATTACTGCATAACTATACCCCTGATCCACTCACACTTACTTTGTCACTATCTCACTCATCCCATCACACTTACTGCATCACTATCACCCTGACACCCTCACACTTACTGCATCACGATCACCCTTATCCCATCACACTTACTGCATCACTATCACACTGAGTCCATCACACTTGTTGTGTCACTATCACCCTGACCCCCTCACACTCACTGTGTCACTATCTGCCTGATCCCCTCACACTTACTGCGTCATTATCACCATGATCCCCTCACACTTGTGTCACTGTCACCCTGATCCCATCACAATTACTTTATCACTATCTCCCTGATCCCATCACACTTACTGCGCCATTATCACCCTGACCCCCTCACACTTACTGCGTCACTATTCCCCTGATCACTGGCACTTACTGCGTCACTATCTCCCTGATCCCATCACACTTACTGCATCACTATCACCATGACACCCTCACACTTACTGCATCACTATCACCCTGACCCCCTCACACTTACTGCATCACTATCACCATGAGCCCATCACACTTACTGCGTCACTATCATTCTGACCCCTCACACTTACTCCGTCAGTATCTCACAGAGCGACTCACACTTACTGCGTCATTAACACCATGACGCCATCACACTGAGTGTGTCACTGTCACACAGATCCCATCACACTTACTGTATCACTATCTTCCTGATCCCCTCACACTTACTGCGTCACTATCATCCTGAACCCATCACACTTACTTCATCACTATCCCCCGATCCACTCACACTTACTTTGTCACTATCTCCCTGATCCCATCACACTTACTGCAACACCATCACCCTGACACCCTCACACTTACTGCATCACTATCACCCTGACCCCATCACACTTACTGCATCACGATTACCCTGATCCACTCAGATCCATACGTCACTATCACCCTAACCCCCTCACACTTCTGTGTTTCTGTCACCCTGATCCACGACACATGCTGCGTCAATATCACCTTGACACCCTCACACTTGTTGCATCGCTATCACCCTGATCGCATCAAAATTACTGCATCACTATCACCCTGACCCCCCACACATGTTGCATCACTATCTCCCTGATCCCATCACACTTACTGCGTCACTATCACCCTATCCCCTCACACGCACTGTGTCACTATCCCCCTGATCTCCTCACACTTACTGCGTCATTATCACCCTGTGTCCCTCACATTTACTGTGTCACTATCACACTGACTCTGCAACACTTACTGCGTTCTATCACCCTGATGCCATCACACTTACTGCATCACTATTTCCCTGACTCACTCACATGCACTGCATCACTATCTCACTGACCCCCTCACACTCACTGCATCACTATCTCCCTGATCCCCTCAAACTTACTGCATCATTATGATGTATACCCTCTCACAACTACTGCGTCACTATCACCCTGACACGCTCACACTTACTGCGTCACTATCCCCTGATCCACTCACACTTACAGCATCACTATCACCCTGATCCCCTCACTCTTACTGCGTCACTATCACCCTGATCTCTCACAATTACAGAGACACTATCTCCCTGATCCCCTCACACTTAATGCATCACTATCACTCTGACCTCATCACACTTCCTGCATTTTAACACTCTAACCCCATCATACGTACTGCATGTCTATGACCCTGATACCCTCACAGTTACTGCATCACTATCACCCCCTCACACTTATGCGTAAATATCACCATGACCCCATCACACTTACTGCATCACAATCACCCTGATACCCTCACACTTACCGTGTCACTATCTCCCTGACACCCTCACATTTACAGTGTAACTATCACACTGAACCCATCACACTTGCTGCATCACTATCACCCTGACCCCATCACACTTCCTGTGTAACTATCACACTGACACCTCACACTTACTCCACCCATATCTCACACAGCAACTCACACTTACTGTGGCATTATCACCATGACCCCCTCACACTTGTTGTGTCACTGTCACCCTGATCCCATCACACTTACTGCGTCACTATCACCCTGACCCCCTCACACTTATTGCGTCACTATCAACCTGACACCCTCACACTTACTGCATCACTATCACCCTGACCCCCTCGCACTTTTTGCGTCACTATACCCCTGATCCACTCACACATACTTTGTCACTATCTCCCTGATCCCATCACACTTACTGCATCACTATCACCCTGACACCCTCACACTCTTTGCATCATGATCGCCCTGATCCCATCACACTTACTGCATCACTATCACCCTGACCCCTTAAGACTTACTGTGTCACTATCACACTTATCACCCTGACCCCCTCACACTCACTGTGTCACTATCTCCCTGATCGCCTCACACTTGTTGCGTCACTATCACCCTCTCTCCCTCACATTTCCTGCGTCACTATCACCCTGATCCCCTCACACTTACTGTGTCACTATCACCCTGTCTCCCTGACATTTACTGCATCACTATCACCCTGCTCCCTGCAACACTTTCTGCGTCACTATCGCCCTGATCGCATCACACTTACAGCATCACTATCACACTGACCCCCTCACACTTATTGCATCACTATCTCCCTTATCCCATCACACTTACTGGGTCACTGTCAGCCTGACCCCCTCACACTTTCTGCGTCACAATCCCCCTGATCCACACACAATTACTTCATCAATATCGCCCAGAGCGACTCACACTTACTGAATCATTATCGCCATGACCCCCCTCACACTTACTGTGTCACTGTTGCCCTGATCCCATCACAATTACATTATCACTGTCTCCCTGATCCCATCACACTTACTGCGTCACTATCACCCTGACCCCCTCACACTCACTGCGTCACTATTCCCCTGATCCACTCACACTTACTGCGTCACTATCTCCCTGATCCCATCACACTTACTGCATCACTATCACCACGACACCCTCACACTTACTGCATCACTATCTCCGTGATCCCATCACACCTACTGTGTCACTATCACCCTGAACCCCTCACACTTACTGCGTCACTATCACCCTGAGCCCACAACACTTACTGCGTCACTATCACCCTGACCCCCTCACACTCACTATGTCACTATCTCCCTGATCCCCTTATACTTACTGCGTCACTCTCACCTTGACTCCTCCACACTTACTGCGTCCCTATCACCCTGACGACATGACACTCACTGCGTCACTATCACACTGACCCACTCACACTTACTGTATCACTATCTACCTGATCCCATCACACTCACTACGTCACTATCTCCCTGATCCCCTCACACTTACTGCATCACCATCTCCCTGATCTCCTCACACTCACTGCAGCACTATCTCCATGACCCACTCACAGTTATTGCATCATTATCTCCCTGTACGCCTCACACTTACTGCGTCACTATCACCCTGATCCATTCACACTTACTGCATCAATATCTCCCTGATCCCCTCAAACTTACTGCGTCACTTTCACCCTGATCCCATCACACCTACTGCATCACTATCACCCTGACCCCCTCACACTCGCTATGTCACTATCTCCCTGATCCCCTTGCTGACCCCCTCACAATTACTGCATCACTATCAGCCTGACACTATCACACTCACTGTGTCACTATCTCCCTGACACCCTCACACTTACTGTGTCACTATCACCCTGACCCCATCACACTTACTGAGTCACTATCACCCTGACCTCCTCACACTTACTTCGTCACTTTCACCCTGATCCCATCACACTTACTGAGTCACTATCACCCTGACCTCCTCACACTTACTTCGTCACTTTCACCCTGATCCCATCACACCTACTGCATCACTATCACCCTGACCCCCTCACACTCGCTATGTCACTATCTCCCTGATCCCCTTACACTTACTGTATCACTATCACCCTGGCTCCCCCTCACTTACTGCGTCCATATCACCCGGACGCCATCACACACTCTCTGCATCACTATCACGCTAACCCACTCACACTAACTGTTTCACTATCACCCAGAACCCATCACAGTACTGTATCACTATCACCCTGATCCCATCACACTCACTGCGTCACTATATCCCTGATCCCCTCACGCTTACTTCTTCACTATCTCCCTTATCACCTCACACTCACTGCATCACTATCTCCCTGACCCACTTACACTTATTGCATCACAATCTCCCTGTTCCCCTCACACTTACTGTGTCTCTATCACCTGATCCCCTCACACTTACTGCATCACTATCTCCCTGATCCCCTCACATTTACTGTGTCACTATCACCCTGACCCCCTCACACTTACAGCATCACTGACACCCTGATCACCTCACACTTACGGCGTCACTATCTCGCTGATCGCATCACACATACTGCATCACTATCACCCTGACCCCCTCACACTTATTGCGTCACTATCACCTGGATCCCATCACACTTACAGCGTCACTATCACACTGATCCCATCACACTCATTATGTCACTATCTCCATATTCCCCTTACACTTACTGCGTCAATATCACCCTGACTCCCCCACACTTACTGTGTCCCTATCACCCTGATACCATCATACTCACTGCGTCACTATCACCCTGAACCACTCACACTTACTGCATCACTATCACCCTGAACCCATCACACGTACTGTACCATTATCACTCTGATCCCATCACACTTACTGCGTCATTATCATGCTGACTCCCTCACAATTACTGCATCACTATCACCCTCACCCTATCACACTTATTGCGCCACTATCACCCTGACTCCGTCACACTTACTGCGTCACTATCTCCCTGATTGCATCACACTTACTGCATCAATATCACCATGATACACTCACACTTACTGCGTCACTATCTCCCTGATTGCATCACACTTACTGCATCAATATCACCATGATACACTCACATGTACTGCGTCACTATCACCCTGATCCCCTCACACTTACTGCGTCACTATCACCCTACTCCCCCACACTTACTGCGTCACTATCACCCTGCCACCCCTCACTTACTGCGTCAATATCACCCTGATCCCCTCACACTTACTGTGTCAATATCACCCTGCCAGACTCACACTTGCTGCATCACTATCACCCTGACCCCATCATACTTAGTGAGTCACTACCACCCTGACCCACTGACACTTGCTGCATCACTATCACTCTGGCCCCATCACACTTACTGCATCACTATCCAACTGATCCCATCATACTTGCTGCGTTAGTATCACTCTGACCCCCAAGACTTGCTGCGTCACTATAAAACCTGATCCACTCACACTTACTGCTTTACTATCTCCCTGACACCCACACACTTACTGCGTCACTGTCACCCTGATCCCCTCACACTTACTGCGTCAATATCACCATGAGTCCTTCACACTTACTGAGTCACTATCACCCTGACCCTCTCACACTTACTGCGTCACTAGCCCCCTGATCCACTCACACTTACTGCGTCACTATCTCCCTGATCCCATCACACTTACTGCATCACTATCACCCTGACGCCCTCACACATACTGCATCACTATCGCCCTGATCCCATCACACTTTCTGCATCACTAACACCCTGACCCCCTCACACTTAGAGCGTCACTATCCACCTTAACCAATCACACTTATTGCGTCACTATCACCCTGTCTTCCTCACACTTACTGCGTCACTATCACTCTGATCACATCACCCTTACTGCATCCCTCTCACCCTGACTCATCAACACTTACTGCGTCAATATCACCCTTATCCCATCACACGTACTGCGTCAATATCACCCTCATCCCATCACACTTACTGCGTCACTATCACCCTGACATACTCACTTTAATGCGTCACTGTCACCCTGATCACCTCACACTCACTTCAGGGTGATAGTGACGCAGTAAGTGTGATGGGATCAGGGTGATAGAGACGCAGTAAGTGTGATGGGGTCAGTGTGATAGTGGCACAGTAAGTGTGAGGGTGTCAGGGAGATACTGACACAGTGAATGTGATAGTGTCAGGGTGATAGTGATGCAGTAATTGTGAGGGGGTCAACATGATAATGACGCAGTAAGTTTGAGGGGATCATGGAGATAGTGATGCAGTAAGTGTGAGGGGATCAGGGAGATAGTGATGCAGTGAGTGTGCGGGGATCAGGGAGATAGTGAAGAGGTAAGCGTGAGGGGATCAGGGATATATTGATGCAGTGAGTGTGATGGGATCAGGGATATAGTGATGCAGTGAGTGTGATGGGATCAGGGTGATAGTGATACAGTAAGTTTGAGTGGGTCAGGGTGATAGTGACGCAGTGAGCGCGATGGCGTCAGGGTGATAGGGATGCAGTAAGTGTGGAGGAGTCAGCGTGATAGTGAAGCAGTAAGTGTAAGGGGGTCAGGAAGATAGTGACATAGTGAGTGGGAGGGGATCAGGGAGATAGTGACGCAGTAAATGTTAGTGGGTCACGGTGATAGTGACGCAGTAAGTGTGATGGGATCAGGGAGATAGTGACGCCGTGAGTGTGAGGTGATCAGGGTGACCGTGATGCAGTAAGTGTGATGGGATCAGGGTGATAGTGATGCAGTAAGTATGATGGGGTCAGGGTGATAGTGACACAGTAACTGTGAGGGTGTCAGGGAGATATTGACACAGTGAGTGTGATAGGGTCAGGGTGATAGTGACGCAGTAATTGTGAGGGGATCAGCATGATAATGACGCAGTAAGTTTGAGGGGATCAGGGAGATAGTGATGCAGTAAGTCTGGGTGGATCAGGGTGATAATGACGCAGTTAGTGTGAGGGGAACAGGGAGATAGTGATGCAATAAGTGTGAGTGGATTAGGGAGATAGTGATGCAGTGAGTGTGAGGGGATCTGGGAGATAGTGATGCAATAAGTGTGAGGGGATCAGGGTGATAGAGATGCAGTAAGTGTGAGGGGAACAGGTGGATAGTGATGCAATAAGTGTGAGTGGGTCAGGGAGATAGTGATGCAGTGAGTGTGAGTGGATGGGGAGATAGTGATGCAGTAAGTGTGAGGGGATCAGGGTGATAGTGATGCAGTAAGTGTGAGGGGCTCAGGGAGATAGTGACACAGTGAGTGTGAGGTGGCCAGGGTGATAGTGATGCAGTAAGTGTGAGGCGATCAGGGAGATAGTGACACAGTGTGCGGGAGGGGGGTAAGGGTGAAAGTGACACAGTAATTTTGATGGGGTCAGGGTTATAGTGACGCCGTGGGTGTGATGGGATCAGGGAGATTGTGATGCAGTAAATGTGATGGGATCAGGGTGATAGTGATACAGTAAGTGTGAGTGGGTCAGGGTGATAGTAACGCAGAGAGTGTGCTGGCGACAGGGTGATAGTGATGCAGTAAGTGTGGGCAAGTCATGGTGATAGTGACGCAGTAAGTTTGAGGGGATCAGGGAGATAGTGACACAGTGATTGTGAGGGCGTCAGGGTGATAGTGACGCAGTAAGTGTGATGGAATCAGTGTGATAGTGACGCAGTAACTGTGATGGGATCAGGGTGACAGTGACGCAGTAAGTTTGAGGGGGTCAAGGTGATAGTGACGCAGTAAGTGTGATGGGATCAGGGAGATAGTGACACAGTGAGTGTGAGGGCGTCAGGGTGATAGTGACGCAGTAAGTGTGATGGAATCAGGGTGATAGTGACGCAGTAACTGTGATGGGATCAGGGTGACAGTGACGCAGTAAGTTTGAGGGGGTCAAGGTGATAGTGACGCAGTAAGTGTGATGGGATCAGGGTGATAGTGATGCAATAAGTGTGATGGGTTCAGGGTGATAGTGATATAGTAAGTGTGAGTGGGCCAGGATGATAGTGACGCATTGAGAGTGATGGGATCAGGGAGAGAGCGATGCAATAAGTGTGAGGGGGTCAGGGTGATAGTGATGCAGGAAGTGTGATGCGATCAGGGTGATAGTGATGCAGTAAGAGTGGGGGACTCTGGGTGATAGTGACGCAGTATATGTGAGGGAGACAGTGTCATAGTAACGCAGTAAGTGTGAGGGGATCAGGGAGATAGTGATGCAGTATGTGTGGGGGGTCAGGGTGATAATGATGCAGTAAGTGTGAGGGGGTCAGGGTGATAGTGATGCAGTAAGTGTGATGCAATCAGGGCGATAGTGACGCAGTAAGTGTGAGTGTGTCAGGGTGATATTGACGCATAAAGTGTGGGGGATCAGGGTGATAGTGATGCAGTAAGTGTTGGGGACTCTGGGTGATAGTGACGCAGTAAGTGCGATGGGATCAGGGGGACAGTGATGCAGTAAGTAGGATGGGATCAGGGCGATAGTGATGCAGAAAGTGTGAGGGAATCAGGGAGATAGTGACACAGTGAGTGTGAAATGGTCAGGGTGATAGTGACGCAGTTAGTGTGAGGGGGTCACGGTGAGAGTGATGCAGTAAGTGTGATGCGATCAAGGTGATAGTGACGCAGTAAGTGTGAGGGTGTCAGGGTGATATTGACGTAGTAAGTGTGGGGGATCAGAGTGATAGTGACGCAGTGAGTGTGAGGGGGTCAGGGAGATAGTGATGCAGTAAGTGTGATGAGATCAGGGTGATAGTGATGCAGTAAGTGTGGGGGGCTCTGGGTAATAGTGACACAGTAAGTGGGAGGGGATCATGGTGATCTTGACACAGTAAGTGTGGGGGACTCTGGGTGATATTGACGCAGTAAGTGTGAGGGGGTCATGTGATAGTGATGCAGAAAGTGTGATGGGTCAGGATGATTGTGATGCCGTAAGTGTGATGGGATCAGGGAGATAGTGATGCAGTAAGTGTGAGTGTATCTCGGGGATATTGACGCAGTAAGTGTGAGGGGGTCAGGGTGATAGTGACTCAGTAAGTGTGATGGGATCAGGGAGATAGTGACACCGTAAGTGTGAGGGGGTCATGGTGATAATGCCGCAGTAAGTGTGAGTCGCACTGTGAGATATTGACGGAGTAAGTGTGAGGGGTCAGCGTGATAGTGACCCAGTAAGTGTGAGGGTGTCAGGGAGATAGTGACACGGTAAGTGTGAGGGTATCAGGGTGATTGTGATGTGGTAGGTGTGACGGGATCAGGGTGATAGTGATGCAGTAAGTGTGATGGTGTCAGGGTGATAGTGATGCAGTAAGTGTGATGGGGTCATGATGATAGTGCCACAGTAAATTTGATGGTGTCAGACTGATAGCAATGCAGTAAGTGTGAGTGGGACTGGGTGATAATGATGCAGTAAGTGTGATGGGGTCATGGTGATACTTACACAGTAAGTGTCAGTTAGTTAGGCTGGTAGTGACGCAGTAACTGTGAGGGGATCAGGATGATAGTCACGCAGTACGTATGATGGGGTCAAACTGTTAGCTATGCAGTACTTGTGAGAGGGTCAGCATGATAATGACGCAGTAAGTGTGAGTGGGTCAGGGAGATACTGATGCAGTGAGTGTGTGGCGATCAGGGTGACAGTGACACAGTAAGTGTGAGGGTGTCAGGATGATAGTGACGCAGTAAGTGTGATGGGATCAGGTAGATAGTGATGCAGTAATTGTGAGGGGATCAGGGAGATAGTGACACATCGAGTGTGAGATGGTCAGGGTGATAGTGATGCCGTAAGTGTGATATGGTCAGGGTGATAGTGATGCAGGAAGTGTGATGGGGTCAGGGTGATAGTGATGCAGTAACTGTGAGGGGATCAGGGTGATAGTTACGCAGTACGTATGATGGGGTCAGAGTGTTAGCGATACAGTAAGTGTGATGGTGTCAGGGAGATAGTGAGACAATAAGTGTGATTGAGTTAGAGTGATAGTGATGCAGTAAGTGTGAAGAGATCAGGGAGATAGTGGCGCAGTAAGTGTGAGGGGATCAGGGCGATAATGACGTAGTAAGTGTGAGCATGTCAGGGAGTTGGTGACGCGGTATGTGTGATGTGATCAGGGTGATAGTGAGACAATAAGTGTGATTGAGTTAGAGTGATAGTGATGCAGTAAGTGTGAAGAGATCAGGGAGATAGTGGCGCAGTAAGTGTGAGGGGATCAGGGTGATAGTGACGCAGTAAGTGTGATGGGGTCAGGGAGATAGTGAGGCAGTAAGTGTGATAAAGTCAGAGTGATAGTGCCGCAGTAAGTATGATGAGGTCAGGGAGATTGTGACGCAGCAAGTGTGATGGGGTCAGGATGATAGTGACGCAGTAACTGTGAGGGGATCAGGGTGATAGTCACGCAGGACGTATGATGGGGTCAGAGTGTGAGCAATGCAGTAAGTGTGATGGGGTCAGGGAGATAGTAAGGAAGTAAGTGTGCTGGGGTCAGAGTGATAGTGATGCAGTAAGTGTGACTGGGTCAGAATCATAGCGATGCAGTAAGTGTGAGCGCGTCAGGGTGATAGTGATGTAGTAAGTGTAATGGGGTCAGGGTGATAATGCCTCAGTAAGTATGATGGGGTCAGGGATATTGTGACGCAGCAAGTGTGATGGGGTTAGAGTGATAGCGATGCAGTAAGTGTGAGCAGGTCAGGATGATAGTGACGCAGTAACTGTGAAGGGGTCAGGGTGATAGTGAGGCAGTAAGAGTGATGGGGTCAGGGTGATACTGACGCAATAAGATGATGGCGTCAGAGTAATAGTGATGCAGCAAGGGTGATGGGGTTAGACTGATAGCGACACAGTAAGTGTGAGGGGATCAGGATGATCGTGACGCAGCAAGTGTGAGGGGGTCAGTGTGATGGTGACACATTAAGTGTGAGGGGGTCATGGTGATATTGATGTGGTAAGTGTGAGTGGCTCTGGGAGACAGTGACGCAGAAAGTGTGAGGGGATCAGGGTGATCGTGACTCAGTAAGTGTGCTGGGTTCAGAGTGATCGTGATGCAGTAAGTGTGATGGGGTCAGGGTGGTAGTGACGCCGTAAGTGTGATGGGGTCAGGGTGGTATTGATGCCGTAAGTGTAAGTGGGTCAGGGTGATAGTGACACAGTTGGTGTCATGGTGTCAGAGTGATAGTGACGCAGCAAGTGTGATGCGGTCAGAGTGATAGCGATGCAGTAACTGTGAGCAGGTCAGGGTGATAGTGATGCAGTAATTATGATCGTATCAGGGTGATACTGACGCAACAAGTGTGATGGGTCAGAGTGATAGTGACGCAGCAAGTGTGATGGGGTTAGAGTGATAGCGATGCAGTAAGTGTGAGCAGGTCAGGGTGATAGCGATGCAGTAAGTGTGAGCGGGTCAGGGTGATCGTGACACAGTCAGTGTGATGCGGTCAGGGTGATAGTGATGCGGTAAGTGTGATGGGATCAAGATGATAGTGACGCAGTAAGTGGGGGGTCAGAGTGATAGTGACACAGTAATGTGAGGTGGTAATGGTGATAATGCAGCAAGTGTGAGTGGCTTAGGGAGATATTGACGCAATAAGTCTGAGGGGATCAGGGTGATATTGACGCAGTAAGTGTGAGGGGGTCAGGGTGATAGTGATGCTGTAAGTGTAATGGGATCAGGGTGATAGTGATGCAGTAAGTGTGATGGGATCAGGGAGATAGTGATGTAGTACATGTGATGGTGTTAGGGTTTTAGTGACTCAGTAAGTGTGCGGGGGTCAGAGAGATTGTGTTGCAGTGAGTGTGAAGGGGCAGCGAGATAGTGACAGAGTAAGTGTGAGGGGATCAGGGTGATAATGACACAGTAAGTGTGAGGGGGTCAGGGTGATAGTGACGTAGTACGTGTGATGGGGTCAGGGTGTTAGTGACGCAGTAAGTGTGCTGTGTTCAGGGACATTGCGCCGCAGTAAGTGTGAGGGGGTCTGGGATATAGTGACGCAGTAAATGTGAGGGGATCAGCGTGACAGTGACACAGTAAGTGTGAGGGGGTCAGGCTGATTGAGACGCCATAAGTTTAAGGGCGTCAGGGAGATAGTGACAGAGTAACTGTGAGGGGATCAGGGTGATAGTGACGCAGTAAGTGTGAGCGGGTCAGGGTGATATTGATGCAGTAGGTGTGAGGGGGGCGGGTGATAGTGACACAGTAAGTGTGATGGGGTCAGGGTGATAGTGATGCATAAGTGTGATGGGATCAGGGTGATAATGACGCAGTAGGTGTGAAGGGATCAGGGTGATAATAACACAGTAGGTGTGATGGGGTCATGATGATAGTGACGCACTATGTGTGATGGTGTCAGGGTGATAGTGACGCACTAAGTGTGATGGGGTCAGGGTGATAGTGACGCAATAAGAGTGAGGGGATCAGTGTGATAGTGATTCAGTTAGGGTGATGCAGTCACGATGATAGTGATGCAGTAAGTGTGAGGGGATCAGGGTAATAGTGATGCAGTAAGTGTGATGGGTTTAGGGTCATAGTGATGCACTATGTGTGAGGGGATCAGAGTGACAGTGATACAGTAATGTGAGGGTGTCATGGTGATAATGACGCAGTAAGTGTGAGGGGCTATGGGAGATATTGACGCAGTAAGTGTGATCAGATCATGGAGATAGTGATGCAGTAAGTGTGAGGTGTCAGGGTGATAGTGACACACTAAGTATGAGGGGGTCAGGGAGATAGTGGCACAGTAAGTGTGAGTTCATCAGGGTGATAGTGACGCACTAAGTGTGAGAGGGTCAGGGTGATTAATGATGCAGTAAGTATGATGGGGTCAGGGTGATCGTAACACAGTAAGTGTGATGGGATCAAGGTGATGGTGACGCAGTAAGTGTGATGGCATCAGGGAGATAGTAACACAGTAAGTCCAGGACATCTCCGATCGGGTGTATAAGGTTCTAAAAGGGGAGGGCGAACAGACAGAAATCGTGTTACATATTGGCACTAATGATATAGCCAGGAAAAGGATCGAGGATATCAAAAGTGATTTCAGGGAGTTAAGATGGAAGCTGCAAAGCAGGATGAACTGAGAAATGTTCTCTAGGTTACTACCGGTGCCATGAGATAGTGAGGCGAGGAACAGGGAGCAGGCGCAGCTTAACACGTGGCTGTACAGCTGGTGTAGGAGGGAGGGCTTCAGATATGTAGATAATTGGGATGCCTTCTGGGAAAGGTGGGATCTGTACAAGAAGGACGGGTTGCATCTGAACTGGGAGGGGCGCAATGTATGTGTGGAAGGTTTGCTCGAGTAGTTTGAGACGGTATAAATTAGTATGGTGGGGGTGGGGGGTGGGAACCTGAGTTGTATACCGGAGGTGAGGGTTGATGCAGATCAGGCAAGAGAAAGAGGTAGACCAGCTAGTGGGAAGGATTTTCCTGGGAAGGGTCCAAGGGATCAGTTAAAGTGTGTTTGCTATAATGCAAGGAGTATCAGAAATAAAAGTGATGAACTGAGAGCATGGATCAGTACCTGGTGCTATGATGTTGTGGCCATAACAGAGATATGGGTTTCTCAGGGGCAGGAATGGTTTCTGGATGTTCCAGGGTTTAGAGCATTTAAAAAGACTCGGGAGGGGGGAAAAGAGGAGGGGGTGTAGAACTGTTAATCAGAGAGGGTATCACAGCTACAGATGCTTCCATTGTTGAGGAAGCTCTGCCTACCGAGTCAGTATGAGTGGAAATTAGGAACAGCAAGGGAGCAGTCACCTCGTTAGGGGTTTACTACAGGCCCCCCAATAGCAGCAGGGAGATGGAAGAAAGCATAGCTCGGCAGATCTTGGAAAAGTGTGGACGTAGTAGGGTTGTTGTAATGGGTGACTTTGACTTTCCCAATATTGATTGCAACCTCCTTCGAGCAGAAGATTTGAATGGAGCTTTTTTTGTAAGGTGTGTTCAGAAGGGTTTCCTAACTCAGTGCGTTGACAGGCCGACGATGGGAGAGGCCATTTTAGACTTAGTGCTCGGAAACAAGCCGGGGCATCGATGAGATATTGTGGTGGGAGAGCATTTTGGTGATAGTGACCATAACTGCCTCGCATTCTGCATAGCTTATGGAGAAGGAGAGGATTATGCAAAATGGGGGGATATTTAATTGGGGAAGAGGAAACTATGATGCAATTAGACATGAGTTAGGAAGCATGGATTGGGAGCAATTGTTCCATGGTAAAGGCACTATTGACATGTGGACAATGTTGAAGGAACAGTTGTTGCGAGTGATGAATAAATATGTGCTTCTGAGACAGGCAAGAAGTGGTAAGATAAAGGAACCTTGGATGATGGGAGTGGTGGAGTTTCTTGTCAAAAGGAAGAAAGTAGCTTACATAATGTGGAGGAAGCTTGGGTCAAGCTCAGCTCTAGAGGATTACACGCAGGCGAGGAAGGAGCTGAAAACTGGTCTGAGGAGAGACAGGAAGGTGCACGAAAAAGGCTTGGCAGAACGGATTAGGGCGAACACAAAGGCATTTATGTGAGAAATAAGAGAATGGTCAAAGAAAGAGTCGGGCCGATCAGGGATAGCATAGGGAATTTGTGTGTGGAGTCTGAGGAGGTAGGGGAAGCCCTAAATGAGTGTTTTGCTAATGTCTTTACGAAAGAAACGAATTTTGTCGTGTATGAAACCTTTGAAGAGCAGGTGTGCATGCTGGAATGGACAGAGATGGAGGAAGCTGATGTGCTGAACATTTTGTCAAACATTAAGATTCACAAGTTGCCAGGCCTGGACCAGATTTGTCCTCGGCTGCTTTGGGAAACGAGAAATGCAATGGCTTCACCACTTACGAAGATCTTTTCATTCTCGCTCTCCACTGGAGTCATACTTGAGGACTGTAGAGAGGCAAATGTAATTCCTCTCTTCAAGAAGGGAAATAGGGAAATCCCCGGCAATTATAGACCAGTAAGTCTAACGTCTGTTGTCTGCAAGGTGTTAGAAAGAATTCTGAGGGATAGGATTTATTACCATCTAGAAGAGCATGGCTTGAATAAATGCAGACAACACGGCTTTGTGAGGGGCAGGTCATGTCTCACAAATCTTATCGAGTTCTTTGAGGATATGACTAGAAATGTTGATGTGGGTCGAGCTGCGGATGTGGTGTAGATGGACTTCAGCAAGGCATTTGATAAGTTTCCCCATGGTAGGCTCATTCAGAAGGTCAGGAGGAATGGGATACAGGGGAACTTAGCTGTCTGGATACAGAATTGGCTGGCCAACAGAAGACAGCGAGTGGTAGTAGAAGGAAAATATTCTGCCTGGAAGTCTATGGTGAGTGGTTTTCCACAGGGCTCTGCCCATGGGCCTCTACTGTTTGTAATTTTCATTAATGACTTGGATGAGGGGATTGAAGGATGGGTCATCAAGTTTGCAGACGACACAAAGGTTGAAGGTGTCGTTGACAGTATAGAGGGCTGTTGTAGGCTGCAGCGGGACATTGACAGAATGCAGAGCTGGGCTAAGAGGTGGCAGATGGAGTTCAACCTGAATAAATGCGAGGTGATGTATTTTGGAAGGTCGAATTTGAAAGCTGAGTACAGGATTAAGGATAAGATTCCTGGCAGTGTGGAGGAACAGAGGGATCTTGGTGTGCAGATACATAGATCCCTTAAAATGGCCACCCAAGTGGACAGGGTTGTTAAGAAAGCATGTGGTGTTTTGGCTTTGATTAACTGGAGGATTGAATTTATGAGTTGTGAGATCTTGTTGCAGCTCTATAAAACTTTGGTTAGACTGCACTCGGAATACTGCATCCAGTTCTGGTCTCCCAATTATAGGAAATATGTGAATGCTTTGGAGAGGATTCAGAGGAGGTTTGCCAGGACGCTGCCTGGACTGGAGGGTTTATTTTATGAAAAGAGTTTGACTGAGCTTGGACTTCTTTCATTGGAGAAAAGGAGGAGGAGAGGGGACCTAATTGAGGTGTACAAGATAATGAGAAGCATAGATGGAGTCGATAGCCAGAGACTATTTCCCAGAGCAGAAATGGCTAACACGAGTGGTCATAGTTTTAAGTTGATAGTATAGAGGGGATGTCAGGCGGGTTCTTTACACAGAAAGTTGTGAGAGCATGGAATGCGTTGCCAGTGGCAGTTGTGGAAGCGAGGTCATTGGGGACTTTTAAGAGACTGCTGGACATGCATATGGTCACCGAAATTTGAGGGTGCATACATGAGGACCAATGTTCGGCACAACATCATGGGCTGAAGGGCCTGTTCTGTGCTGTACTGTTCTATGTTCTATGTTCTACGTGGATGGGGAAGAGGTAGAGCTTTTAAACGTGGAATCTTGCTGTGTAATTTGGCATTTACGTGCTCTCACTCTCCCCTTTCAACTTGTCTTTTATCTCTTTTATCCTGAGGAACTTCTGTTGGAAAAGCTGCAAAGTGAAAATCCGAAATGACTGGAGCCAGGAAAGCCTTGGATAAGAACAACCTCCAGAGGGGGAGCATGGGCCTGAGACCTGTTCACCAGGCTGCACCCCATGGGGCCCAGGTGAGTTGTAGTGTGTTTATTACCCCAAGATTTAATCTCCTTGGCGGGCAACTACAGTTGGGCCTCTGGTTGACTTGGTCTTGTCAGACTGCAGCTTTGTCATTTTTAAAACAGGTTCGAAGCTTGAGGTTAAAGCAACCAGGGCCTTGGGATTGTGACACAAACAGGTTAACCCCCAGGATCTGGGAAACAAGACTCCCTGAGGAGGGAATTAAATCCTGAAGTGAGAAACTCTCTCCAAAAACCTGTTTTAATGTCAGAGTGATGTGAGATGTGTATGGGCCAGGAGAAGAAATTGTGATAATCGCAGAATTAAGACACAGACTGGCCATTTCAATTCAGTTCAGAGTCTCTGCGAGGGGGTGTCTGTCTCTGTCCAGTTTTCTTTTGCTGAGTTTTCAAACAAGTAAAACCGTCCCACACGCTACAAGGTGAGCCGTCATTATTTAAAGTGGGGGTTGGGATAAAGATTACAGTGTACAAGATTACATCTGACAGAGACAGAGAGAGAAAGAGAGAGATGTCAGAGATGGGAAGAGAGTGAGAGGAGAAACAGCGTGAGAGAGAGAGGGAGCAAAAGGGGGAACAGAGAGAGAGTGAGGGGACAAATAGAGAAGAAAGGGGGAAATGTTTTGAATTTGTCAAAGAGTAGGATTGGTCTCTGTCTGTCATCCTGGAGACAGAATCAAACCCTTAACCAGCGTGAATGACACATAATCAGTCTGTGGCCACACTGCTGCTTGTGGGATCTTGCTGTGCATGGTTATTCATGTTTCTAGGCTCTGGCCAACTGCTTGATGGTGATTTCTTTGTATTTGGATGTTGCTGTGATGTTATACAATGCCTTGATGAGGCAATAATTAAACTGAACCAGCATCACAGGGTAAAGGGAGAGATTGTGGAAGGCAGAGAGTGGTGGGATCTTGCTGTGCTTTTGGTGCCACTGCTTCATTTTATATCACATCAAGTCTAATTTCTCTCTCAGGTTGTTCCCCACCCGAGGAGGAGGGGGAGATTAGACACAGGAGCTGAAACTCGGGACGGTGCAGAGGCAGACAGAATCAAATCCAATCTCCTGTGAGGTATCGTCAGACAAGAGCTGGACCCAGAGAGAGAGAATAATCAGAAACGGTCCTGTCACCTCATTTAAACTCACACACGGGGAAATGAATTGTGGGGTTAGGGCCATCTCTGGGATTTTTACCACAAGGGGCGAGTTCTGGGCTGGGGGGACAAAGGGACGAAAAAGCTGGAGAGGGATCTGCTGCACAGTCTGATCCCACAGATATCACTCCCTCCTTTTCTCACTACAGCTCCATCTCTACCTCTGTGTTCCCATCTCTCTCCCTCTCTGTCTGTCCCACATCTTTCCTTCAATTACCCATCCTTCCCATCTCCACCCTGTTCACATTCCCCAATAGATTCCCTTTCTACAACTCTTTGGATCCTCTCTCTTTGCCAGAATTGTTGGAATTGTTGTGGAGCAAAAGTCAGGCTGGGGGTCGGGAGGACAAAGGCAGTCTGACATAAAGAGAGAGAGAGAGAGAGCGAGAAACATAGAATAGAGAGAAACAGATTCAGAGAGAAATAGTCACAGAGTCAAAGAGAGAGATAGAGTGAGAGAGAGAGGGGGAGAGGAGGACCAATAGATAGACACAGATTCAGAGATAGAGAAACAGACAGACAGACAGAGATAGACAAGGGTTATGTGGCAGAGAAAACCCTGAGATAACAGCAAATTGGTGAGGCCACTGTTGGAAAATTGCATCCAATTCTGGTCTCCTTTCTATTGGAAAGATGTTGTGAAACTTGAAAGGGTTCAGAAAAGATATACAAGGATGTTGCCAGGGATGGAAGATATGAGGGAGAGGTTAAATTAGATTAGATTGCTTACAGTGTGGAAACAGGCCCATCGGCCGAACCAGCCCTCTGGTGAGGAACTCATCCCCCTATACTTACCCCTTCACTTAACACAATGTACAATTTGGCATGGTCAACTGACCTAACCGGTGCATTTTTGGACCGTGGGAGGAAACCGGAGCAAACCCACGCAGACATGGGGAGAACGTGCAAACTCCACACAGTCAGGCGCCTGAGGCGGGAATTGAACCCCGGTCAGAGGCACTGTGAAGCAGCAATGCCAACCACTGTGCCAGAGGATATGGCGGAATTTAGTACAGTTGCAACATTTAAAAGGTATCTGGATGAGTATATGAATAGGAAGGATTTGTGTATTATGACAGGGGCTCGCGTTTGCCACAAATAAAATGAAAAGCTCAACTGTTCTCTTTATAATGGTTCTCTGCACTGTGTGGCAAAGACAATGACTGCTATTCTCTATGACAAAGACATGGACTGATGTTCTCTACAGTAAGGCACAGATTGCTTTTCTCTATAAAAATGAAAGGGACTGCTTTTGTTTGACAATAAAGAGAAATACTGCTTGTCTCTATCAAAATGACAGGGCCTGCTGTTTACTCTCATCAGCACAGGGCCTGCTGTTCTCTGCAATAATACAGGGACTGCTCTTCACTCATAAACACAGAGACTACTATTTACAACAATGAAATCTGAGACCACCGTTCTCCACAAAATCCACAGTGACGACTGCCACGGTGACTCAGTGGTTAGCACTGCTGCCTTACAGCACCAAGATCCCAGGTTTGATTCCAGCTTCGGGGGATTGTCTGTGCGGAGTTTGCACATTCTCCCCGTGTCTGCATGGGTTTCCTGCGGGTGCTTAGGTCTCCTCCCACAGTCCCAAGATGTGCAGGTTAGGTGAATTGGCCATGCTGAGTTAGCCAGACTGTTAGGTGCATTAGTCAGAGGGAAGTGGGTGTGGGTGGGTAACTCTTTGGAGGGTCGGTGTGTGCCTGTTTCCACAATGTAGGGAATCTTATCTAACATACTATTTTCTGTCATTAACATAGAAACTGCAGTTCTCTGTAATATACAGATGGACAGCTCTTCTGTTTCATTTGCACAGATATGGCTGTTAGTAGAAAATACACTGGTACGGCTGTTCCATGCAAAATTCACACAAATTGCTGTTCCCTGTATTATAGACCGGGACTCCTGTTCTCTAGAAAATCGACAGGGACTCCTGTTCTCTCGAATATAGACATGGACTGCTCATTCTCTACAATAGACAGGGAATGCTATTTTCTAGAATATAGACAGGGACTGCTTTTCTCTATACTACACACAGGCCATGCTGTTCTCCATGCAGAAGGCAGGGCCTGTTTTTCTGTATTGTATTCCCAAGGAATGCTGCTCCCAACAAGAGACTGCAGCTCTCTCGATTGTACACAAGAACTACTGTTCTCCTCTTTACAAAGAGGAATTGTCCTTCTCTACAATACACACAAGGACTGGTGTTCAATGTCTGATACACGAGGACTTCTGTTCATATGCAAAGAGACTGTTTTTATCCCCCACAAACACTGGGACTGACTCGTTCCAATATACAGAGAGACCTCTGAGCTCACTAACATTCACAGTGACTGCTGGTCTCCTCAATACACACAGGGGTTGCTTTTGTCTGTAATACACACAGGAAATGCTGTCCTTTGTTATATGCAGAAGAACTGCTGTTCTCTGCAGTATACGTGGGAACTGCTGTTCTCTGTAATATTCACAAGAAATGGTGTTCTCTGTAACAGACACAGGAACTGCTGTTCCTTTTAATACAGACTGAGACTGCTGTTCTTTGTAATGTACACAGGAATTGCTTTTCAGTTTCACAGAAACAGAGGCTGCTCTTTGGGATACGATCAACAGGGATTGCTGTTCTCTTTAGTACACATGGGTACTGCTGTTCACGACAAAATAGACAGAAAACTGCCCTTATCTATCAATTAGATAGGGACTGCAATTCTGAGTGAAACAGACCAACACTGCTGTTCTCTGTTTTATTGTCAGTGATTGCTGTTCTCTACATCATTCCCAGGACAACTGATTTCTTCAATATACACCGGGACAGCTGTTCTCTACAACATACGCCAGGACAGCTGTTCTCTACAATATACATTGCAACAGCTGTTCACTACAATATACACCAGGACAGATGTTCACTACGATAAAATCCGGGACAGCTGTTGACTACAATATACACTGGGACAGCTGTTCTCTACAATATACACAAGGACAGCTATTTGCTACAATATACACCAGGACAGGTGTTCACTTCGATATACGCTGGAACAGCAGTTCTCTACAATATACACCAGGACAGCTTTTCTCTAAAATATACGCCAGGACAGCTGTTCAGTACAACATACACCGAGACAGCTGTTCACTACATTATAATCCGGGACAGCTGATCACTACAATATACACCAGGACAGCTGTTCACTCCAATATACAGTGGGACAGCTGTTTGCTACAATATACTCCGGGACAGCTGTTCACTACAATATATACCAGGACAGCTGTTCACTACGATAAAATCCGGGACAGCTGTTCCCTACAATATATACTGGGACAGCTGTTCTCTACAATATACACCAGGACAGCTGTTTGCTACAATATACACTGGGATAGCTGTTCTCTACAACATACACCCGGGACAGCTGTTCTCTACAGTATACACCGGGACAGCTGTTCACTACAATATACACCAGGACAGCCGTTCATTACAACATACACCGGGACAGTTGCTCACTACATTATACACTGAGACAGCTATTCTCTACAATATACACCGGGACAGCTGTTCACTACAACATACACCGAGACAGCTGTTCACTACAATATACACCAGGACAGCTGTTCTCTACAATATACACAAGGACAGCTGTTCACTACAACATACACCGAGACAGCTGTTCACTACAATATACACCAGGACAGCTGTTCTCTAAAATATACGGCAGGACAGCTGTTCACTACAATATACACCAGGACAGCTGTTCACTACGATATACTCCGGGACAGCTGTTCACTACAATATACACTGGGACAGCTGTTCTCTACAATCTACACCAGGACAGCTGTTTGCTACAATATACTCCAGGACAGCTGTTCACTTCGATATACACTGCGACAGCTGTTCACTACAATATACACCAGGAAATCTGTTCACTACGATAAAATCCGGGACAGCTGTTCACTACAATATACACTGGGACAGCTGTTCTCTACACTATACACCAGGAATGCTGTTTGCTACAATATACACCAGGACAGCTATTAATTTCGACATACACTGGAACAGCTGTTCTCTACAATATACTCCAGGACAGCTGTTCTCTAAAATATACGCCAGGACAGCTGTTCACCAGAACATACACCGAGACAGCTGTTCACTACGAGATACTCCGGGACAGCTGTTCACTACAATATACACCAGGACAGCTGTTCTCTGAAATATACGCCAGGACAGCTGTTCTCTACAATATACATCGGGACAGCTGTTCACTACGATACACTCCGGGACAGCTGTTCAGTACAATATACACTGGGACAGCTGTTCTCGACTATATACACCAGGACAGCTGTTTGCTACAATATACTCTGGGACAGCTGTTCACTTCGATATACACTGGGACAGCTGTTCTCTACAATATACACCCGGATAGCTGTTCTCTAAAATATACACCAGAACAGCTGTTCAGTACAAGATACACCGAGACAGCTGTTGACTACGATATACTCCGGGACAGCTTTTCACTACAATATACACCAGGACAGCTGTTCACTACAATATACACCGAGACAGCCGTTCATTACAACATAGACCGGGACAGCTGCTCACTACATTATACACTGAGACAGCTATTCTCTACAATATACACCGGGACAGCTGTTCACTACAACATACACCGAGATAGCTGTTCCCTACGATATACTCCGGGACAGCTGTTCTCTACAATATACACCAGGACAGCTGTTCTCTAAAATATACGCCAGGACAGCTGTTCACTACAATATACACTGGGACAGCTGTTCTCTACAATATACTCCAGGGCAGCTGTTCTCTAAAATATATGCCAGGACAGCTGTTCACTACAACCTACACCGAGACAGCTGTTCACTACGAGATAGTCCGGGACAGCTGTTCACTACAATATACACCAGGACAGCTGTTCGCTAAAATATACGGCAGGACAGCTGTTCACTACAATATACACTAGGACAGCTGTTCACTACGATATACTCCGGGACAGCTGTCCACTACAATATACACTGGGACAGCTGGTCTCGACAATATACGCCAGGACAGCTGTTTGCTGCAATATACTCCGGGACAGCTGTTCACTTCGATATCCACTGGTACAGCTGGTCTCTACAAAATACACGAGGACAGCTGTTCTCTAAAATATACGCCAGGACAGCTGGTCGATACAACATACACCGAGACAGCTGTTCACTACGATGTAGTCCGGGACAGCTGTTCACTACAATATACACCAGGACAACTGTTCACTACAATATACACCGGGTCAGCTGTTCATTACAATATACACCGCGACAGCTGCTCTCTACAATATACACCGAGACAGCTGTTCACTACAACATACACTGGGACAGCTGTTCTCTACAACATACACCCGGGACAGCTGTTCTCTACAATATAAACCGGGACAGCTGTTCACTACAATATACCCCGAGAGATCCGTTCATTACAACATACACCGCGACAGCTGCTCCCTGCATTATACACTGAGACAGCTATTCTCCACAATATACACCGGGACAGCTGTTCACTTCTATGTACATGGGACAGCTGCTGCCTACAATATACACGAGGACAGCTGTTCACGACAACATGCACCGGGACAGCTGTTCACTCCAATATACACCGGGACAGCTGTTCACTACAATATACACCAGAACAGCTGTTCTCTACAATATACACCAGGACAACTGTTCACTACGATATACACCGTGACAGCTTTCACTACAACATACACTAGTACAGCTGTTCTCTACAATATACACCGGGACAGCTATTCTCTACAATAAACACAGACACCACAAAAACTGCCATTCCCTACACGTGAACTGCTGTTCTGTGCAATGCAGTTCTGTTTCATGGACAGAGATACAGTTGTTCAGCATGAAATACACAGGGACTGCTGCTCTTTGTAATATATACAGGAACTGCTGTTGGCAGTAATAAACACAGTGACAGCATTCACTGTAATTATACAGAGGAACTGCTGTTCGATATAATATAGACAGGGACTACTATTCTCTGTCACATGCACAGGGGCGTCTGGTTCGCACCCTCAGAAATTGCTGTTCAGTATAGCATACACAAGGACTGCTGTTCACTGCAATATAGACGGTAAATGCTACTCTCTATACTCCCACATTTCAGACCAGGTGATGGTGTAGTGGTGTTGTCACTTCATTGTTAATCCGGAGACCCAGGATCAAATTCTGCCATGGCAGAGAGTGGAATTTGAATTGAATAATTAAATCTGTAAACAAGAGAGTAATGGTGGCCATGAATCCATTGCCAATTGCAGATAAACCCACCTTGTTCACTCATGCCTTTTCGGGAAGGAAACTGCCATCTTTAGTTGGTCTGACCTCCACATTCCTCCAGACCTCCAGCAACGTGTTTGACTTTGAACTGCTCTTTGGGCCATTAGGGATGGGCAATAAACGCCAGCTTAGCCAGCAACACCCTCATCCCACAAATGAATAAATAAAGGCAACATTTCCCAGGCTGGAACAGAAACTATGGGCCAAAATGTCTCCTTCTGCACTCGAGCACAACTGTGATGACTACTTGAGGTCTTGTGTGTTGTAAATTGTGAAATTTATATGGAATAATTTTTTTGTTGAGTATGAAACTGTTTTTTCTGTGTATCTGAATTTCGCAACAAACCCAGCAGTATTTCTGCAATTGTGGTGATTTCTTAAAAGGGCAGGTTTCAAAGTTGAAGTGTAGAGTATGTGGGAAATAGAACCCACTCACTTCAATAGTTTCAGTCCGAGACAAGATCTGAATCAGCAGTATCGTTTATTATACACTTGCAAGCGTGGTGTCTAAAGTAGACACACAGTTTACAAGTACATATCTTATATACAATTCATTTCTCTTTCCCTCCTCGTATTGCTCCTCCTCTGTTTACATCTCCCACTACTCTAAACCCGGCTGTTTATCTCTGGCCTCATCTGGCCTTGTGCATATCAAAATGTATGTCCTGCTTGGCCATCTCACCACATCCCTCTGTGGTCCATTATTATGTATCTTCCTCCACTGCCATCTGCTTCGTTGCTAGCTCAAGCAATATTTCCCACCATTCTTTGCCCATTCTGCGCCTTATGACCTCTGGATTGTGGTCTTTTTTGTTTTTGCAGAAGCGGGAAACAGAAGCTTGTAACTCTTTGTACAAGGACAACTAACTTAACCTACACCCCCTCCCCTCGCAGTACCTTATCTATCTATGTATCATCGACCATTATTTGCAGGCACGTTTCATGCTTATATGCACATCTTAGATAAGACAAAAACAATTTCATATTTCCTTCACATAGTTTTCATTCTTGTTAACTTAGCTCTTGGTTACAGTCATAGAGTCATAGAGATGTACAGCATGGAAACAGACCCTTCGGTCCAACCCGTCCATGCCAAACAGATATCCCAACTCAATCTAGTCACACCTGCCAGCACCCGGCCCATATCCCTCCAAACCCTTCCTATTCATATATCCATCCAAATGCCTCTTAAATGTTACAATTGTACGAGCCATCGCCACTTCCTCTGGCAGCTCATTCCATACACGTACCACCCTCTTCGTGAAAAAATTGCCCCTCCGGTCTCTTTTCAAGCTTTCCCCTCTCGCCAGAAACATATGCCGTCTAGTTCTGGACTCCCCGACCCCAGGGAAAAGACTTTGTCTCTTCATCCTATCCATACCCCTCATAATTTTATAAACCTCTATAAAGTCACCTCTCAGCATCCGACGCTCCAGGGAAAACAGCCACAGCCTGTTCACCCTCTCCCTGTCGTTCAGATCCTCCAACCCTGGCAACATTCTTGTAAATCTTTTCTGAAAACTTTCAAGTTTCACAACTTCTTTCGGATAGGAAGGAGACCAGAATTGCACGCAATATTCCAACAGTGGCCCACCCAATATCCTGTATAGTCGCAACATGACCTCCCAATTCCTGTACTCAATACTCTGACCAATAAAGGAAAGCATATCAAACGCCACCTTCACTATCCTATCTACCTGCGACTCCACTTTCAAGGAGCTATGAACCCGCAATCCAAGGTCTCTTTGTTCAGCAACACTTCCTAGAACCTAACCATTACGTGTTTAAGATCTGCTAAGAGTTGCTTTCCCAAAATGCAGCAACTTGCATTTATCTGAATTAAAACCCAAAGGACTAGCCACACTATCATACATCAGGAGCATTTCCGAACTGACAGCCAGACGACTGCGACCACTAGGACGCATAACAGCACACAAACTAACAGCCAATCTCAGACAACTCACCAGAACGAAGGACCCAATACCCAGCATGAGCAAAACCAATGTCGTGTACAAAATCCCATGCAAGGACTGCACAAAACACTACATAGGACAAACAGGAAGACAGCTAAAAATCCGCATCCATGAACACCAACTAGCCACAAAACGACATGACCAGCTAACCTTAGTAGCCACACACGCAGATAACAAGCAACGTGAATTCGACTGGGACAACACAGCTATTAAAGGGCAAGCCAAACAGAGAACAGCCAGGGAGTTCCTAGAGGCATGACACTCATCCACAGATTCTATCAACAAACACATCGACCTGGACCCAATATACGGGCCACTGCAGCAGACAGCTGGAACTGACAACCGGAAGCGGCAGATTCAAACCACTGTTAATGCCGGAGGAAACATCACAGAAGCGCTTCAAAGGAGGCTCCCAAGCACTGAGGATGTCACCTTGACAGGGGACGAAACGTTTGCAACAAAATTTCCCAGCTCGGCGAACAGAACCACAACAACGAGGACCCTAGCTACAAATCTTCTCCCAAACTTTGAATATCTGAATTAAACTCAATCTGCCACTTCGCAGCTCATTGGCCCATCTGGTCCAGATCCTGTTGTAACCTGAGGTCACCCTCTTCCCTGTCCACTGCACCTGCAACTTTGATGTCATCTGCAAACTTGCTAACTGTACCTCTTATGCTCGCATGCAAACCATTTATATAAATGTCAAAAGTAGAGGGCCCAGCACCGATCCTTGTGGCACTCCACTGGTCACAGGCCTTTAGTCTGAATAACAACCCCCACCGCCACTCTGTGCATTCGACCTTTGAGCCAGCTCTGTATCCAAATGGCTAGTTCTCCCTGTATTCCATGAGATCTAACCTTGCTAATCAGTCTCCCATCGGGAACTTTTTGAACGCCTTACTGAAGTCCATATAGATCACATCTACTGCTCTGCCCTCATCAATCTTCTTTGTTACTTCTTCAAAAAACTCAATCAAGTTTGTGAGACATGATTTCCCAAGCACACTTATACACTGGTGTGATTTCACTTACCTTGCATAAGCAATTATGATTGCAGGGGTAACACTGCTTTACCTATATCACATAATTACCCCCTGTTTCTTCAATTATCATTTGTTATCTTCTGCATTTTTCTTATATGTCGCTTCCAAATTGACAAGCAACTTTCTGGAAATGTCATTTATTTTGGGAATCTCCTTGAGGTCACTTATCCTTTCTCTCCGATTGCTCTTTTGGGGCACTTATTTCATTAAGGCTGTCTCAATCAGTCTTTGGGTGAGTCCTCGTATACAGGGTATGATGCAACAGCCAATGGCTACCAATACCCCGGCTTCTACTATCAGGGAATTAAGGATGGAAACCACCACCCCCTTCCCTTTTCCAAACCATGATTCAAGCCATCCTGTGAGAGATGTGTCTACTCCTGAATTCTCAGCCAGTTCCTCTGCTAAGGTAATCAATCCTCTTAAGGCCCGAGTGATTGAACCATCAAGCACAGTGTTATTAGGAATTAGGTACAACAGTTTCCTCCTAACATCACACACACACACATCCTTTTCCCCGGAGACTCATATCAAGGGCCATTCTGTTTTCCCATGCCATCCTACTTGTCACATCAAGCCAGCTGATATTCCTTTAATCGCATCTCTTGTATAATTTATAAATCGCTTCTGATTATAGAAACTGTAATTTATACAATCTACATTTTTATTAATTGCTACCCACCAGAAGAGAGCGGGCTGAATGCCTGCTGCAATCTTGTTACGAGCCTTGAACTCATCAGGTACCCCCCCTAGGGACGCCTACAGAATCGAGATAAATCCTATCATCGAAAGAAGTGTCTAACAGTGATCTATTACTCCTTCCCTTTTTCCCTACTTACTTTTCCTTCTCAAATGCCAGGGTAAATGGAATTGCCAATTGTACAATTGCACATATCCCTCTCCAATTCGGCGGGAGGGTGGGTCTCTACATTTTGCCTCCACAGTCCCACAATAGATCCGCTCGGGGAACCTTTAGTGCTGAGTAGTTCCCTCCCTTCTCCGTTTCGGTGACATTCTTAATCTCTGTACATAATTTCACCTCCCCCAAGTCTCCAGACCGATTTGTACGTCATCGACGCACACACAACGTGTGAATTCCGACTGCGGCTGGAAACATGGGGTGGGGTGGGGTTTTGGAATCTTTCTTCTCCAAGCTAGCGAACATCAGAGATAGGGAGGTACAGTTCCTATCATTCCATGCAGTCTTATCCTGGTACAGGGCTATCACACATTTCATGCCCTTCCTGTCTCGCTTCCACCGAGCAGAAAGGGAACCACCTGGGCCACTGGCCGACCGGAGGCACATGCATAGCAATTGCTCTTGTTCAGACTTTTTACAGTATACTTTATCCATTCAACCCAGGCATTTAAATCCCCGTACCCAGTTTCTATTTCGATGGTCTGTTTTAAGTCCTTTACCTCTGTAATTTGTAATACATTAGGGTCATCGGGAGGGGTCAAAGGTTGTATCTTATTACCCAGTAGTTCTACCCATTTTCGCTGTCCTAGGCTATTCAAAAACAACAGCCTGAGAAATCATTCCAGCTTGTTTTCATTTCCATCCCAAATGTTTCATTTAATTGTACCTCATTTGTGCTCCCCCGCCAGAAATTGCTTCGTTTCATGTGGTTTTCTTTATCGTTAAGTATTTTGTGTTTCACTCTTTATCGGAACAATCGAGAGCTTTTCGGAAGGGGGCCCGGTGTACTGTGACGAGACCACTATACCAAGTACCATCGCCAAGGCCATCCCCATAGGATTAAGATGTATCTCTGAGCTGCGGTATTGTCACTGATTATCCATATCCCCACAATTTACTACGCTACATGAATCTGGTCTATTACTTGTGGATTATCAGACTCAGGGACCATTAATAACACATATGAAAAGGATATTTGACAAAATCCCAATACTAAGAGAGCTAGCATCATAACTCTAAGCATCCCCAGCATTCTAAAAATGGTGCTGCAGCACCAAAAGACTTAATATACAATCCTCCAGAAATAATCCCGCGGTAGCGTCACCACTGTATAATCAGTTAATCAAAGTCTCTTTCGTCTTAGTTTCAGCGGGTCTTGTGTGGATTCTGCTGTTCAGACTTCTTCCTCAACTGGAGGGTCCACTGGCCCTTTGATCCGAGTGTAGTGAGTCCAGCCTTTCTCCACCATCCTTATTGCCGTTTCGGTAGTCAAAAGAGCCTGGTACGGCCCTTCCCAGTCCGGCTGCAATTTAGTCTCTGTCCATGATTTTACTAAGACCCAATCTCCCGGCCGGATGAGATGAATGGTGAATTCAAGGGGTGGAGTCTGTGCCAATAAACCCTGTTTCCTGAGGAAAGACAAAGAGGAGGACAAGCCCAGTATATACTTCTTTAAGAACAAGTCTTTAGTTTTGGGAATTGGCAATTCCCCATTCGTTCCCGGATAAGGTAATCCAAATAAGATTTCATAGGGGGTTATTCCCAAATCTTTTCTTGGGGCCGTTCGTACTCGCAAGAGAGTTATAGGTAAACATTTGGTCCAAGGGAGTCTGGTTTATACTATCAATTTAGAGAGCTGTCATTTGAGTGTTTGGTTCATTCTCTCAACCTTTCCTGATGATGGCGGGTGCCATGGAGTATGGAACACGCAGTAAATTCCCAACCCTTTCATTACCCCCTGTAACACTTTAGATGTAAAAAGAGTTCCTTGGTCAGTATCTATACTGTTCACTAGCCCATATCGGGGAATTATGTTCTCTAATATTGTTTAGACATCCCACTCGCAGTGGTAGTAGCTAGGGGGTATGCCTCAACCCAACCAGATAGATGATCTACTATGAGCAGCATATATTTTAGTCTTCCTACTCTGGGTAGTTCAGTATAATCTACTTGTATACTCTGGAAGAGTCTCAATCCTGGGTCTCTTCCTCCTGGGGTCTGTTTTCTCAAGACTTTCTTATTTACCTTTCTGCATATGATACATCCCTCACATATTTGTTCAGCAATTGTATACATTCCTTTAGATCCATATTCCCTAAGTACTAAATCACACATTGCGTGTACTCTCCAATGGCTGCCTTGATGTAGGACAGTCATAATTTCTCGCATCATCGTTTTGTTTAACATTTCCCTTCCATCGGGTAACATCCAATGCCCGTCTGCTCTTTTTACTGCCCCTAAATCTCTCAATTCTTTTTCCTCTCTTTCAGTAAATATAGGAGCTTCCCGAGGACTTGGGACAGTAAGTATAAGGGAATGGATCACCACTTCTGGTGGGTCCAGGCCTGCTTCCTCAGATACTTCACCAGCTAATATATTCCCCCTAACTTCTGGTACATTTCCTTGCTGATGACCATTTACATGCACTACTGCTATTTCTCGGGGTAGTAATAGGGACTCCAAGAATCGTTTGATCAACTCCTCATGTACTAATTCCTTCTCTCGGCTATTGATGAGTCCTCTTTCATGCCATATCTTTCCGAAAGTGCACATAACACCAAATGCATAATTAGAGTCAGTGTATACTGTTCTCTCTTTATTTTCTAACGTCCTAAGGGCTCTTTCCAATTCACAGAGATTGCAGGTCTGAGCTGACCACCCATTTGGAAACCTTCCTGCCTCTACCACACTACATTTTGTCCAGTCTACGACTGCATACCCATTATGTCTTTTCCCTTCAGTCACCCGGGATGATCCGTCTATAAAATGTTGGGCTCCTGCATGAAGCGGAACATCTCTCAGGTCCATGCGGACCTTAGTTTGGTATTCTATAATGTCAAGGCAGTCGTGCCCTGGATTCTGAGGAGAGTCTTCTTCCCCTTTCCAAAGAAAGGCAGCTGGATTTAAACAATTGTCAGTGACCAACACTAGATCATTCTTTTCTATTAATATTGCCTCATATTTCAAAATCTGCGAGTCTGTCAAACATTGCCCAGCTATTTTGTTTAGGATCGTTCTCACATGGTGTGGACTGCTTACTATTAGGGCTCCCCCAAATGTAAGCTTTCTGCTTTCCTCCACCAACAGTGCAGAGGCAGCCACGGCCTGCACACACTCTGGCCACCCCCGGGATACTGGATCCAATAGCTTCCAAAGATGTGCTACTGGCTGTTTCATTCCTCCCCACCTCTGGGTTAATACTCCCAAAGCTGCTCCCTTATCTACACGAACAAAGAGGTGGAAAGGTTTATCTAGAGAAGGTAAGGCTGACACTGGGGCATGGATCAGATCTCTTTTGAGTTCCTCAACTAGTTCTTTTTCCTCATCATCATAACTTAGACACTTTGGTTCCTCTTCTAATAGTTTGAGATATAATTTCTTAGTCTCCTGAGCATAGGAATCAATCCACAATCTTCAATAACCCGTTAGACCCAAAAATGTACGTAACTCCCGTTTAGTCCTGGGCAGTGTCATCCCCACTATTCCCTCTCTCCGTTCCGGGCTTATCTTTCGCTTTCCCTCACTAACTAAATGTCCCAAGTATTTCACTTCTCGCTCCACATATTGTAGTTTGTTTTTAGATACTCGCAGTCCTTGCTGACCCAGGAAATTCAAAAATTTGTTAGTTGCTTCTACTACTCTTTCTCTTCTTTTTCTTGTTACTAAGGGGTCGTCTCCATACTGCAACAGGGTAGTTCCCTTGGGGCTGCTACATTTCTCCAATATTTGTTCTAACATCTGTCCAAATAAATTCGGGGATTCCATAAACTCCTTGTGGAGCACAGTCCACCAGTATTGCTGTTTCCGTCCTGTCTTGGGGTCTTCCCACTCAAAGGCAAACAAATTCCTACTTTCCTCCGCCAAGGGACAAGTCCAAAAGGCATCCTGTAAATCTATCACACGAAACCATTTGTGGTCATGAAGGTTATTACTTAATAACGTATAGGGATTTGGCAACACTGGGTCCCTGATCTGTACTATTCGATTTAATGTTCTCAAATCCTGCACCAATCGATAAGTTCCATCAGATTTCTGCACTGGTAGAATTGGGGTATTATAAGGAGGTATACATGGCTCCAACACTCCATCTCTAATCAGTCCCTTACTTACTGGCTGCAGTCCTCGTTTACCTTCTATGGAAATGGGATATTGTCGCTCACAGACAACGTCTCCTTTCCTTTTTACCTTATTTCGAGGGGAGGGATCTGTAGTTTTCCTCGATTCCCTTCTCTAGCCCATACAATAGGGTCTATCTCTCTCTCCACATCCCCTGTCGACATTGCCATTTGTACAACTAATTCTTTTTCCTTAATTCCAATCTCCAGTCCTGAGAGGATAATTAAGTCTCTCCCTAGTAAGTTACTTCCTATATCAGGGATATACAGCAGTTCCACTGTGACCCTATCCTTAGGACCTTCTATCATCATAGGTTCAAATACTGGAACAGCAAATCCTTCCCCTTTTACCCCGGAAACTGTAATTGACCATGTCGACATTTCTACTTTCTTTGGTTTAAAATTCAGCGATGACCGTGCTGCCCCCTTTATCTACAAAGAAGACTACCTCTTCCCTACAGGGTCCCACCTTCAAGTTTATCAAGGGTTCCTGGTGGGTCCCCGGGGGCAGGAACCCCTGACACCCCTATTCTTCATCAAATTTCATAAGCGGAATTGCCCTTTCTTCCCTTTGTAGATCAGGACAGTCCCGCTTAAAATGTCCTATCTTTCCACAATAATCGCATCCTGCCTGTGGAGACTTCCACCTCTGTCCCTGTTACCCGAACCCTCTATTAAATGCTCCCCCTTGTCCTCTCCATATCCCTCTCTGTCCTCCATGCTGCCACCCACCGCTCCGGTTGCTCACGATTGGTTCCATTCTTTTCTTAACTTCCTCGTCAACCGTAGCTACAATCATTTTCACCTTCTGTTTTTGTCTCTCGTCCTCTCTCTTCACAAACACTTTCTGTGCCTCTCTTAACAATTCATCTAATGGTTTCTCACATTCCACCATTGTATCTTCTGTATCTTTCTCTTATGTCTGGCCATGCCTTTCTCACAAATTGTACTTTCAAAAGGCTATGTGCCACTGGGTCCTCAGGGTTCATTCTCGAGTATTTCCGCATTGCATCTCTTCATCTTTGCAAGAAAGCTGAGGGTGTCTCATCTTTCTCCTCTTTAACTTCAAAGGCTTTAGTCAAATTCTGCGACTTCGGAACTGCCTCTCTTCTTCCTTTTAGAATCAAGTCTTTCAATTCCATAATTTCTTCTCTATGCTCCGGGTTTTGATTTTCCCACTGGGTGTCTCTGAGGGAAAACTCCATCTCTCCCTGTCCAGTATGCCCATCCCCAATGGGAAGTTCCTTTCACATATTTTAATGGCTGCTCCTGGTATAAGTCCCATTTCTTCCCCAGTAAATTGTACATTCAAAATAAACATTAACTCAGTCCATGTATACAGACTGGGCCCCAAGAACTGATCAATTTGTTCAGACAGCCCTACCGGATCCTCAACCATGATCTTCATCTCCTTTTTAAATGTTCTGACCACCCCACTGCTGAGGGGGTCACTTACAAACCCAATCTCTTTGTCCCCTATTGGTACCTCCCAAAGTCTTTATATTCTTCCCCTTCTTTTGTTTTTGTTTTTCCCCCTTAGGCTTTTGTTTAGATACTCTAGAGGCCTCCTCTACATCTACATTATCTTCCCTTCCTTTTGTTGCGGATTGATGGTCTGCAACAACATCCTTGTCCACCGCCCCATCGTTCTCCTCTTGTGGGTCATCCATTCCCTGTCGCTGTCTGCCTGTCTGTCTTTCCTCCTCGCCCATTTTCACCCAATATGATTTTATGGTACGTGGGGTGGGAGTGCAAACAGGCAAAAGGATCCCAGGGACTGGGTGGGGCAGAGGGGGAATCCCTTGTCTTTACTACCATCATTCCCAAACTGCCCTTCCAACAGGACGCAGAGTCCGCCTCTTCTTGACTAAAAGGTTGTTTGTCATTCACATACATACCTAAATACTGACATACCCAATCACCATCTGGATCATACTTTGGCCGGAAGACAGCTGGATGAAGGATTAGTTCTTTGGTCCATACTAAACAACAATATTTTATCATTTTCTTTTTATCTTTTTCCCTTGTACAAGTGTTACTTGTCCATTCCCTCAACACCCTCCCCAATGGACCTTTTCTTCCTTTACTCCGTGACAGTTCAACTTACTCTGCCTAACCCCTATTTCTCGGTGCCCTCACCAGTCCCTCAGTGATTAAATAACCCTTTTCCCGGCCACCAAGTTAATACTTAAAAGTCATTTTTCTTCCGTTTGTCTGTGCACAGAGTTGCCTGGCCCCTTTTTTCCATATTTTTATTGACCTTCTTTCACTGTCTGATTCAAATGTCTCTCTTGTGGGATTCGTACCAGTCGCCCAAGGGAGCGAACCAAACCGGGACACGAGACCGCTCCTCAATCAGGAACAGGACGTGTCTTCCCAGTGCCCAGCGACAGCCACTCCCCCCGGCGATTGAAGAATTACCCGGACGATCCTCCAATTGCGAGAAACTAAGCCCACTCAATAATTTCAGTGCGAGACAAGATCTGAAGCAATCAGTATGTTTATTATACGCTTGCAAGCGTGGTGCCTGAAATAGACTCGCAGAGCTTAGCAAGTACATAAGATTCTCTACTCCAAACCGGGTGCCCATTACTATTGTTTCTCTCTTGCCTTAACCGGCCTTGTGCATAACAATGTGCAAGTGTTACTTGGCCTTTTCACCACATCCTGGCGGTGGTCAACTGTTAGGTATATCCTCCTTCACTGCGATCTATTTCACCCACCTGTGACATTCCCTCCCTTTCCCCAACGATATTCAAACTTAAGACCTTTTAATTGGGGTTTGTTTTTTGTTTTTGCACAAATGGGAAACATATGCTTATAACTACTGCTTCTACAAGCATATCTGGCTTAACCTACATCCTCACAGAACCTTATCTATTTGTCTGTACCATATACTATTGCTTGCAGACACCTTTCATTCTTGGTATTCACATTTTAGCTAAAATGAAAACTATTATATATTTCCTTCATATAAGTTTCATTCTTGTTGACCCAGCTCTTGGTTGAAACAATTGTCCACTGGTGTGAGTTCATTTACCTTGCATAAGTAATTATGATTGCAGAAGAAAAACTACTTCACCTGTAACCCACAGTTGGTAGTGTAGTGAACAGTGAAGAACAAAGAATACAGAGAATGTGCAGCCCAGGAACAGGTCCTTTGGACAGCTGAGCCTGAGCCGGTCCAAATCAACTATCTAAACATGTCGCCCAATTTCTAAGCTTCCCTATCCCTCTGCTTCTGACTTACTCAGGCATCTATCCAGGCGCACCTGAAATGATTCTACCATGCCTGCCTCTACTACCTCTGCTGGCAACGCATTCCAGCACCTACCACCCTCTGTGTAAAATACTTTCCATGCCTATCTCCCTTAAAAGTTTCACCTCTCTCATTGAACGCATTACCTCTCATTATTGAATCCCTCATCTTGGGAAAAAGCGCATCTCTATCCATCCTGTCTGTACCCTTCATGATATTGTAGACCTCAATCAGGTCCCCTCAATCTCGTCTTTTCTAATGAAAGCATAATTAATCTACTCAACCTCTCCTCAGAGCTTGCATCTTCCATACCAGGCAACATCTGCGTAAACCTTCTCCACATTCTCTCCTAAGCGTCCACATAATTTTGGTAATTTGGCGACCAGAACTGTACAGAGTATTCTAAACGCGGCGAAACAAAATCTTGTACAATTTTAGCAGGGCTTGCCTGCTCTTATACTCAATGCCCTATCCGGTGAAGGCAATCATGCCATATGCCTTCTTGACCACTGTATCCACCTGTGCAGTCACCTTCAGGGTACAAAGGACCTGAACTCCCAGATCTCTCTTCTCATCAAGTTTACCCAAGGCTCTTCCGTTTACTGTATACTTGGCTCTGGAATGAGACTTCGCCAAATCATCACCTCACATTTGCTTGGATGGAACATAATTTGCCACATCTCTGCTCAACTCTTCTGTCTATCTATATTCCCCTTCATTCTTTGACAGTCCCCTATGTTTTCTGGCTATACCACCAACCTTTGTGTCATCTGCAAATGTAGTGGTGTGATACTGGGCTAGCAAACCTTGGAGATTAGAACATGGCAGTTGTTCATCCCATGCAGTAAGGAACCATGTTTGGATGCTTTTTCCCAGTGAAGCACCATTGTTTCCTGATGTAGATCAATAATTCAAGCGTTTTCATTAGCAGTCATGATTTAGAAGTTTACTAATGGTACATAGTCGTGTTGTTGACTCTGATGAATAATTTAGGGACCGCAGGGATGTATCCGTCAGGTGGAAAAGAAACATGGCGAATGGAATTGAATCCAGACCAGTGAGTGGTGGTGAATTTTGGGAGTTGGAACAATAACAGTGAGGATTATGAGTGGTGTGCAGGAACAAAGAGATCTTGGAATGAGCATTCACAGATCCCTGAAGAGAGGGACAGGGAGAAGAGTTGTTCGAGAGGTTTTTGGATATTTTCTATTGTTGACCACAGACTGTGGATGATATTCGATCTTTAGCAACCGACATTTTGGGAAGCAACTAAAGGAATAAGCACAAGTGTTGTACATGCAATAATGTACATTTTTAAAAATTGAAAGATGAAAGATAGAGGTCTAAAGTATAAATCTTTGCCAATCAAACTCCTTCACCACTCAATGAATTTACCACTGATTCCTCTCCAAGTCATGCTGGTATGTGCCTTGGACGGTAATTTGCAAATGGTGAAGGTACAGTGCATCTTCAACCTTCTCCTTTTGGTCGGTACAGTTTTTGAACATTGAAGGTTCTGTCAACAAAGCCTGGATGACTTACTCCAGTGAATCTTCTAGGTGGCGCACTCTGCTGCAATTGTGCCTAAGCAGTTAAGGGAATAAATATTCAGGTTTTGAACAATATACAGTTAAGTGACTGCATTGTCGTGGAGGGTGTCCAGTTCCTTCAGTGGTATGGAAGCTGCACCCACCTCGGCAAATGGAGAGAGTTCTGTTAAACATCTAATTTGTGCATTGCGGACGATGTAGGCTTCACGAAGAAAAGAATGGAGTTAATAATCAAACAAAGTCAACCCACGGACAGGTTTTTGTCGTCAACTTCTTTATATGGGCGGTCAGGTTCCATTTTTCCTAAATACTACCTCCCAGGACGATTACATGGAGGAATTCAGTTACATTGAAGCCATTATATATCAATCTAACATGATAAGATTCTCATTTGTCAGAGATATCTTTGCTGTATTTGGTCCTTCTGTGGGTCAATCCGATTCTAATCGCTTTCTGATTTCAAGTTTCAATTCCTGTCTGCACTTGAAATTTCAACCCGTTTCCTCGTCGAAATTTCTCCACCTGTCTTAATAATATGGAAGGATGCTGTAAGGGACAGCGCAGACTTCCTAACATGTTGCTAACTCTGAATACAGTAGAACTTCGTGAAATGATTGGTTAGGCTGGGATTATTCTCCTTCAAACAAAGGAGGAGGAGGGGAACTTTATAATCACATAAGAACAATTATAAATGTTCAATATTTGTGGGATCTTGACAGGGTAGGTACGGGCAGGTTGCTTGCCCGATGCTGTGAGGAGAGTACCAGAGGACATAATCTCAGAATTAGATATTGCCCATTTAATTCAGAAATGAGGAGTAATTTCTTTGCTCAGGAGTCTAAGAATCTGTGACATTTTTCCAGTCAGCGCTGTTGAGACTGTGTGGCTGGGTATTTTCAAACAGTGCCAGATAGTTAATCAGAAAGATGATGAAACTTTTTCGAGATAAGTGAGCAGAAAGGAATTCAAGATTATCAGATCAACTATGTTAAAAATCGCACAACACGAGGTTATAGTCCAACAGGTTTAATTGGAAGCACATTAGCTTTCGGAGCGATGCTCCTTCATCAGGTGATAGTCAGGTGACTATCACCTGATTAAAGAGCATCGTTCAGAAATCTAGTGCTTCCAAGTAAACTTGCTGGACTATAACCTGGTGTTGTGTGATTTTTACTTAGTCCAACACCGGCATCTCCAAATCAGATCGACCATGAGTTCATTGAATAGCTGAGCAGACTCCTTGGGCTGAATAGCATACATCCACTTGGTTTAACATTTCGTAAAACGCCTTATTTTATTCATAAGTTCAGAATTGTGAATGGATGGGATGAAGTGACAGGAAAGGTTTATTAAACAGATCAGACAGATCAGGAACAAAGCTCATAAACACAGGAAAAAGAAATGTGCTGTGACCTGGGGGCAACAAATGACACTGGGCCCCAGCAAATGTGGCTGTGTACAGAAGCTGTGATTGCTGAAGTAAGTTGCTCGATCTTATACAGTTGGCTCGCTCTCAGTCAGTGATCACGTTGGATGATGGATCGTTGCATGTTTCACACACAGCAGAAATTGGTGAAAGAATGAACTGTTTGTTTCATTGGAGAAATTTTCTGCGGTTCCAATTCCGAGTGACTGTTTGAAATACTGATCAGATCTTTGTGTGAAGTGTTAGGTTAAAATACTCATGAACAACCCCACTGGATAAACTGGTGCTCCCGATCTCTTGTTATTTTTTTCTCTTTGTTTTGATGTAAATTCATCGAAAGATAAGATGGAATGTAGGGCTGAACGAAAAATGCGTTCCTTCTCATTACACCAGTTTAATCTACAATTGAATAGAATAATAGCTCTCACTCTTCATTTCGACTTTAATGTGGTGTCGATTATTTCTGAATCTCCCGTGCAGTGAAGTTTCTCGATCCAGTGTATACCAGAGGTATGAGGTGCAAAGAAAAACTGCTGGAGCGATGCGTAAAGTTAGCAACCTGAATGTGACTCGAACCCGTGAATGTGGAGCACAGCGGTGTAATAACCCACCGCCATAATCTCTCGGTCTCCTCTGCACATTTTGTAGTGGGGTGACATGTGACCTCATCAGGTTACCTGTGGTGAAAGTCATGGATGAGAAAGTTCCCGAGTGGAAACGAATCCACACCATTGTGTTTTTGCTTTCAATAGAATTATAATAACAGCAAATTCCAATAAATAGCCAAGCTGGTCAGAATGAATAGCTGTCATTAATACATTCTGAGTCAGAACTGAGTCAGAATGAAACAGGGCAAGAATTTTCCGTCATATTTACACCTACATTTGGCACATAATTTCTTCAGTCACTTTCTCTTTCACGTGAAGAAGCAGCCATGGTGAGTGAAATAAAGGCGATGTTGTTGCTCAATGTCCTTTCTCATATGGCTGAACCTGAATTGGATTAAATCGCAAGAAATGCTGATTTGTTCGTTACATTTTAATTTTGCTGAAAACTCACAATGTTCATTGTAATAATCAAAAGTGAATTAGATATATCTCATTGGAACGATTAATGTTGTCTTCAAATTTGCTCAGCAAATTTATTTCAGCTTAAGGAAAATACTGCTTAGAAAAACAGAGGGTTAAAATGCAAAAGGAAACCCACCAGTTTTGTTGCTCGTTGCTTTGCCAGATTTCACTGAGTATAAAATGGACCAATCATCATGGTGTTTGTTCTCACATCCTTAACGCATGTGATGAAAGCAGGAAATCGATCTCCAAGCAACTGGTCACTTCTTATTCAGTATGTAATCTCTTCCCTTCACAATCAATAAAAATCCACTCATTTCCATTTACAATGCTTTAGGTGGAACATTATGCCAAATCTTTCAAAATGCAGAGTTTTGGAACCGAATCTTATTCAGCTGCACACATTAAATAAATTTCTTTACGTTTAAAGTCAATCAGCTTCGACATTACTTCCCCGCAACATCCTACTGACTACACCCCACCTCTGCATCTTTACCGAGCTACACGCTGTCTCTCCTTGTGAAATTTATTCCTTGTATGTCATCAAATGTGCCTTTCCAAATATTTTGAAAAACAGATTCTCGGAGTGACAGCGATTCTGTTCTCATCATTTCTTTGTCCTTCAAAGGTTTTATCAAAGGTAATGCCTCACATCTAGATGTTTACTTACTTAAAAGTGGGAATTTTCCACCTATTTACTCTGTCCAAACATTTCATAACCTGAAAAAACCCCATTAGGTCTTCCTTGGTTCAGGGAAAACTGTTCTCAATTTTCCAAGAAGACAAGTGAATAAAATCTCATCCTCAGTACAACCCCATCAGCATCTTCTCTAATGGCTTTACACCCCAGTAAACACCGTCATTATCAATTCATAGAATCACAGAATCCTACAGTGCAGAAAGAGCATTTCAGTCAATCGAGCCGGTATTGACTCTCTGAAGAGCATCTCACCCAAACCTAGCTCCCCTCCCTATTTCCTTATATTTCACCGAAGAAGGGGAATCCCTCCCCCTTATGATTTCAAATAAACCTGTTGGAGTATAACCTGACGTCCTGTGACTTCTGACATTATCCCCGCGTTACCCATGGCTAATTCACCTAATTTACTTAATTCACTCCCTGGACACGAGAGGGCAATTTAACTTTGCCAATCAACCTAATCCTCCCTCTGAACAGCAGTGCGAATTACTGAGACAATGTTCCATCATATTGAGCAAATGTTGTATCATTTTTTAATGGTTTTATACCCTGGTAAAACTGTTCAAAACAGAGGAAGACAAATTCAATGTATCAAAACGTTACTCTGTCCTTTAAAATGTAATTCGTGCTGCGGGAAATGTTTCTGCACTCATATTTGAATGCGTTTATGTTGTTTCTTTCTCAGCTTCCTGCTTCTAGTAAATACTTCAATCCGGAACAAGTCTGTCAAATGCTTTTCATTCCAACATAGTCACAAGGTAAAGTTTGCAGAAGTCACATGTTTGGCTGATAAAGCTTTTCCGCACATCTTTTTAAACCTTAATCTTTCTCCTTCAGTCTCTGGCCCCTACTGATCGATCCCTCCATCAATGGGAAACTCGTTCAGTCAACCCTGTCCATACTCGAACTCAATCATGACTTGTCCACATCTCCTTTACACTGCGACAAACACTCCACTCTGTCCTGTCTTTCTTCACAACTGAAACTCTTCAGCCCAAACAGTATCCCGGTAAATATCTCCTGCAATATTCTCAGTGTGATCACATCCCTGCTATAATGTGACTTGCAAAACTGCACACAACGCTCTTGCTAGAGCCTAATGACCATTTGTTTTAAAATTTCTGGATTAGTATGAGGGCGATTCTAGCTAAGCAGAATTTATTACGCATTCCGAACTGCCAAGAGTGCAGTTGAGACTCAACCATATTGTTATGAGTCTGAAGTCACATGCAGCCCAGACCAAGTAAGGATAGTAACTTCCATTCCAAAATGATATCAGTGGAACAGACTTTTTTTTCAACAATTGTCAATGGATATATAATAGTCATTAGATTCTTCCTTGCAGATATTTTTTGAATCAAAACTTGACAATAATGACATAGTGGGACTCAAGCCCGAGTTCCCAGACTATTATCTCGGTCTCTGGTTTTCTGCCCTATGAAATTACCACAAGACCAACACAGAAAGCCACAAAAGCTGATCTTTTCCAATAAAATGTCTTTTCACCCAAACTGCCCTGGGTATTTTCCATGAGCCTGTCTCTCCAATTGTCTCTGGCCTATGTCAGTAAAAGCTGCTACATGGGGATTGATTTCACAACCGCGGGATCCAAATGGATCGATTTGTTTGAACGTCCCGATGGTTGGATTGTGGCACTTTCATCCAACAACAGTCACTGCAGCAGCAGCACAGACAGAACAGTATGAATGTGAAATAGAGTGATAGATTGTGCATTGCCTCAGAGAAATGGGAGGAGGGACGCAAAGGAGGTTTAATGATCGTGGGAAGGAGAGAAATCTCCGACAAACGGGTGTGTTTGAATCCTGGTATATGAAACGCAGAGATGTGAGAGAGTGGAATTTGAAGGTAAAACAATTAATTTCTGAGCATGTGTCACAAAAAGGACAACGGAGAGAACACTTAGTGCCGTGTTTTGGTTTCAAATTGAGGTTGCTGTGATCACAATGCAAAATATCGACAACCACCATCACAGAAACCACAGAACAGGATGCTTGCATGCAACAATAAGTATACTAGCAGAGAAAATGATCGGAAGATCAGCACATGTACAATATTAGTACCCAGAGAATAGTGACATGTGGGAACTGAGAATGAGCTGAATCTTTCAGTTCGATGTCCTCAGAGGCTGTGGAGATCCCTTGAATGAGAATGTAGAAAGATGACATTGATTGATTTCGACAAAACATCGAAGACTCGGGGATAGTACAGGATATTTTTGAAATGTATACTTCAATAGCATTTTAGCTTAACATCTGCACAGCTGCCCAGACCCAACCGGAAATGGGGTTGTGACTGTGTGCGGGGAGATACTCTCTGGCTCCAGTGATGCAATTGATGAGAGTCCTGTCCTTCTGTGATGGTATAGAGGAGCAAGAAATTCCTCGGTGGAGTGTGCTCCTGCTCAAGGGAATGGTTGTCCCCGTTTATACTTTCATCGCGATTTCTGGTGCACCTTTTTAAGACAGCTGACTGGCACAAGTGGAGCGTATTGAGCCTTTACTTTGCAATGGTGAGTTTAAAAGATGATTTTGCTGTTTGGATCTGTGTTTCTGACACTGGAGGTGGCAGCTACATTTGCTCGCATCAGCTCAGTATCAGTTTCTTCCACACAGTCAAGACTTCAACCTGGAGAAGGTGGTGTTGGGGTGATATTTTAAACTAGTCATCCTTGGGGGTTGGGACACAGGAACAGTTATGTTTACTTTCTACGAATAAAACATGAAATACAAGCCTGACCTCAGGAACAGAGATCATGACTTTAATTTCCTGCAATCCCATTCATTCATGTCCCCTTTGCAGGGGATTCAACCATCTTCACCTAGTCCTGCCTACGAGAGACTCCAGGACCAGAAACGCTGACCCTTTATTCAAGAATCTCCACCGCGTGGGGAAGCAGTCTAATCGGCCCTTCCAGTCCACATGGTACATCTGAAGCACATCCCACCAGACCCCACGGTATTCCCTGTCCCATAAGCCTGCATTTCCCATTGTTGATCCCTGTAACTGGCACATCTTTGGTCAGAGGGGGAAATAAAAAAGCAAACACACAGAGAATGTGTCGACTGCCCACAGACAGACACCCGAGGCTGGGATCGCACCCGGTGTGTGGTGCAGCCAGACAGCAAAGAACGAGGGGCGAATAATAAATGTTGTCCTCACCAGTGATACTCACACCCTGTGGGTGAATGAGGAAGAATGAAAACACATTCACAACATGGAAAACAGGATTTGTATCTGTGTGGACACAATTTAAAAGGATCGTTCACCCTGTGTTGAGAAAAGGACATCGATACCACAGAGAAAGCAGGGCAATGTGGTTTCTGCTGGAAGGGAGTTAATTAACCACAGAAATGGAATCTCATTTAATCAGTAACACTGTGGAGAGACCGTTCACCAGTCCCGTGTGTGGGAAGGGATCACTGAGCAAAACAACCTCCGGAGATTTCCAGCAGGATTACATATCCCATTAGGTGTTCGATTATGATATCAATGCTGCTGTTCATCCCAACCAGCTGCCTGCTCCATAGCGTCAGTCAGAGTCATACAACATGAAAACAGGCCCGTCAGTCCAACCGATCCACGCTGAACATACTGCCAAGCTAACCCATTCCCGTTTGCCTCCTCCTGTACCCGCTGAGTGGTGATAATGCCCTTGTAGTTTTATTACTGTGTTGTTCATCCAAAACCCAGGTAATATTTTCGGGACAAAGAGTTCAGGTCCTGGCATGACAGATAGTGGAGTTTGAATTCAATAAGCACCTGGAAATGAAGAGTCTCGTGATGACCTGAATCAGTTGTGTGGAAAATCCCATCTGATTCACTCATGCCAGTTCGGGAAGCAAACTGTCATATTCATCTGTTCTGTCCCACAGGAGACTCCAGATGGATAATACCGTGGTTGATTCTTAAATGCCCTCTGGGAAATAACTGATGTACGAGGCATGAATAAATTTGTTTTAAAAATTCCACTTTCCCATTCATGTTTGGGATCAATTGTCCTTTAAATGTTGCAAACGTACCTCATCCATCACTTCCTCAGCAAGTTAATTGCACACGTAAAACACGGTCGCTAATAAAATGCCGCACATGTCTTTTTTTAAAAAAGAAATCTCTCTCTTTTCATTTTAAACATATGCCCTGTCACCTTTAAATCCCCATCCTGGGAAAAGGCAGCTATCGTTTACTCTAACTTGCCTCTCAATAATTCATAAACTTCTGTCAGGTCGCCACTCAAACCCCTAACCTAGAGTGAAAACACTCTCAACTAGGAGAAAGTGAGAACTGCAGATGAGAGATCAGAGTCGAGAGTGTTGTGCTGGGAAAGCACAGCAGATCAGGCAGCATTTGCGGAGCAGGAGAATCGACGTTTCGAGGAAGAGCCTGGTGAAGGACACTCGCGCGAAAAAGAATGATTCTCCTGCTCCTCGGATGCTGCCTTACCTGATGTGGTTTTACAGCACCCCAATCTCGAATCTGAAAATCGTCTCAGCCTATCCAGCCTTTCATTATAACACAAACCTTCCACAGGCAACAAGCGTATACCTTTTGTGAACCTACTCCAGCTGTATAATATCATTCCTACAACTGGGCGACCAGAACTGGACATAATATTCCAGAAGAGGCCTCATCAATGTCCTGCAAAACTTCAACATAACGTCCCAACTGCTATACACAAAGGACTGAGCAATGAAGGGAAGTATGTTAAATGCCTTTGAACGATCTTGTCTGTTGGTAATGCAAATTATAAGGAATTATGTACCTGCACACCGAGCTTCCCTGTTCTCCAACATACGCAAATCCATACTCTTTATGTTGTACCAAAATGCAATACCTTCCATTTATCCAGATTGAACTCCATGTTACATTTTTCAGTACATCGACTCATTGGATTAAGATCCTTTTGAAACTTGGATGGTCTTCTCCACTGTCTACAATTCTGGCGTCGCCTGCAAACCTACTAAGCATGCCTACTGTTAGTTCCACTGTTTTTTTCATGTAGATCAATGATTCATATTTACTTGTAGTGACCGCGATTTAGCAGTGTGCAGATCATACAACAGTTTGTCGTGCAATTAACCATGAGGAAGAAAGCAGCAGACTGTAGGGAGATTTCAAACAATTGGAAATAAAAATGGTGAAAGCAATTCATTCCAGGGAAGTGGGTGATAATGAAGCAAAATTAAACTTCAAACCAGCTGCCCACGCTCCAGTTGTGGCACTCAGCTATCTCAGCAAGATACACTGTAGATTGCTGTTATTAGAAACAGGAACAAATTTTCCCTTCTGCCCCGCCTTTGACCAGAAGCACTCCCAACCTCGGAATTGCTTGCGCCTCTAAACCATCATAGAAACACCGTGCATTCTCCGGTTGTGTCACTTGAGCCATCGAGTATCTCTGCAACCTCATTCCCATCTTGATTTCAAGTTGGTTATTCGCGACTGCGCCACTCAGTTCCTCTGATTCTGGGGCAGGGAACTAGGACTTTGTGGCAGCACTGGTTACTGCCTTGTGTGGGGAAACTCGAGAAGTAACCGATGTTAAACTGCATTGCTATTGAAGTATACATTTCAACAACAACTTAGTAAAATCACTGACTGCAGATGCTAGAAACCAGATTCTGGATTAGTGGTGCTGGAAGAGCACAGCAGTTCAGGCAGCATCCGAGGAGCAGTAAAATCAACGTTTCGGGCAAAAGCTCTTCATCAAGAATACAGGCAGAGAGCCTGAAGGGTGGAGAGATAAGTGCGAGGTGGGTGGGGGTGGGGAGAAAGTAGCATAGAGTACAATAGTTAAGTGGGGGAGGGGATGAAGGTGATTGGTCGGGGGGAGGGTGGAATGGATAGGTGTAAAAGAAGATAGGCAGGTAGGACAAATCAGGACAAGTCATGGGGACAGTGCTGAGCTGGAAGTTTGGAAATGGTGTGAGGTGGGGGAAGGGGAAATGAGGAAACTGTTGAATCCACATTGATGCCCTGGGGTTGAAGTGTTCCAAGGCGGAAGATGAGGCGTTCTTCCTCCAGGTGTCTGGTGGTGTGGGAGCGGCGGTGAAGAAGGCCCAGGACCACCATGTCTTCGGCAGAGTGGGAGGGAGATTTTAAATGTTGGGCCACGGGGCAGTGTGGTTGATTGGTGCGGGTGTCCTAGAGATGTTCCCTAAAGTGCTCTGCTAGAAGTCGCCCAGTCTCCCCAATGTACAGGAGACTGCACCGGGAGCAATGGATACAATAAATGACATTGGTGGATGTGCAGGTAAGAAAAGCTGCACTGTCCCCGGAGTCTTTGATGTTTTGGAGAAATCTATTTATCTCATCCTTCAACACATTAATGATGGAATCACCACAGGCACTAGGGGAATCGATATTAAACGGTCAGACCATTCTGAAATTCCCACATATCTGCTACTGTTCGCTAACCACTGATATTGTGCATTTGGTGCTCTGCTTAATATTTCCTATGATACTGTACTTATTGCCTGCGTTTCATTACGCGTCTGTTCGTCTGTGGGGTGCCGTGGTCGTATAGTGGTTAGTACTCTGCGTTGTGGTCACAGCAACCTCGGCTCAAATCCGAGTCACCCAGTAATGGTGCTGTGTCCCAATCTTTTGTGAAACACAATGGAATCAGTTGTTTTAAAGTTTTGATTTTCTCCAACTTGAGGTTATTTTTCCTTCAAGTTTTGCTCGCTCACATCTCCGTGTTTCATATATCAGAATTCAAATCCACCAGTTCTCAGAGATTTCTTCCCTCCTCCGATCACTAACCGAACTGTCCATCCCATACCCCCGTTTCATTAATATGGAGATACCAGTGTTGGACTATGTAATACAAAGTTAAAAATGACCCAACACTAGGCTATGTTATTACAGGTTTAATTGAAGCACTAGCTTTCGGAGCGCTGCTCTTTCATCATGTGTTTGCTCAGTCATTTCCTATTTCACTGAGGCATTGCAGAATCTAATACAGACTCTCACATTGATCCTGATCAGTCTGTGTGGCGGCGATCACTGTTGCTGGGTGAACATGCCCCAACCCCACCATCGGGACCTGCGGACTATTTGATCCATTTGGTTACCACTGTTGTGAGACCAATACTCATGTAGCAGCTTTTACTGATATGGACCAGATATTATTGGGGGTGGGGGGGGGGGGGTCAAGCTCAGGAAAATGGCACAGAACAGTATCGGGGAAAAGCGACTTAATTGGATACGATCAGTTTCACTGCTTTTCTGCAATGGCCAAGCGCTATTACCACTGAACATTGGACTGTTAATTCAGACACCAGGGACCTGGGTTTGACGCCGACCATGCTAGGTAGTAGAATTGGGATTCAATAAATATCTGGAATTACGAATCTTAAAACTCCTATATATCCATGTTCAATTGTTGAAACAAACAAAACCATCTGACGTCATTTAAGGAATAAAACTGCCATTCTTACCTGCTCGGGTCTCCATGTCACTCCAGACCCACAACACGATTGTTGAGTCTCAACTGCCCGCTGTGCAATTAGGGATAGCAATCAATATTGCCGAGCCAGCGACTCCCTCATACTGTCACACAAGAGAAAAAAAAGTTCATTCGGCCCTAGCTGGATTACTGTGTGCAGTTCTGCAATTCAGAGTACTGCATGGATGTGATTGCACTGGGAACGTTGCAGGAGAGATTCACTGGGATATTGTCTGGGCTGAAGAGTTTAAGTTGTGAGGAGTGATTGGACAGACTGCGGTTGTTTGACGCCGAGCAGAGGAGATTGGACTGAGATGAACTAAATACTGAGGGATGTGGATAGGATAGATTGAAAGAAGCTTTTGTTATTGATGGAGGGATCGAACACTGGGGCCAAGAGATTTCGGGAAAAGGCAGAAAGGTTTGAGTAGATTTGTGGAAATGGTCAGAGAGGCGGAAATCATTCTAACCTTAAAAAAAATTGAGATGTAGATTTGCGATGTCAAAACATGTAAGATCATGGGCTAAACGATGGAAAACTTGATTCAGGTCGTTAAGCAGTTGCGTTTGACAAGTACGGCCACAGCAGACTGAAGGGCCTCCTTCGATGTTGTTGTCCTCCACAGTATTGTGGTTCGTGTCCCCGCCTGTCACAGGGCTCAATACTCCGCTGGGGGCATCGTAAAGGTTTTAAACCTGTCGTTCTGTTCCCCAGTGAAGGTTATTCATGGCTGGCCTTCCATTCTCGATGGGACATGTCACAGGAAGGACAGTGCTGTCTGAATCATTTGGGGAAGGTCTGCAGCTCCTGGGGAGACAGAGTGTCAGTGAAAGTGCAAACACGTAACTTCAGCAAACTGCACATTGTGATTGTGTTGCAATGAAAACCATTATATAGAGTTGTTCATGACTGATATGTTTATTTAAAGCAGGAATCTGAGGAAGAAAACAGAGTAAACCCATTCAGATCTGCGTGCAGAAACATTTCCAGCAGAAACATTTCCAGCAGAACTCCTGAGGTTGTACAGCGTAGAACCGCGTTTCGATGCATTGCATTCGGGTTGGTGGGCGCAGCTTGCTTTCACTAGGTGGTGTTGCCAGTGTGTAAAGCCAGTGTGATACAGATAGTGTTCAATGTGATGGTACATTTGCTCAGTAGTTCACACTGGTCTTAAGTCTGTAGGTTAGGTGGATTGGCCATGTTAAATCTGCGCTGATGTGTCCAGCAAGTGAATTCAGTAAGTTAAGTGAATTAGCCATGGGTAACGCAGTGATAAGGTCAGCAGTCACACGATCCCAGGTTTTAATCCAGTAGGTTTATTTGAAATCACAAGCCAGAGGCCTGGAGGGATTGAGAAGGGAGCGAGGTCTGGTTGAGATGCTGTTCAGAGTCTCCCTACAGACCCGATTGACTGAATTGTACTTTCTGCCTTGTAGGGAATCTGTGATTCTATCAGAGAGGACAGTGCCAGCGTTTACTGGGCTGCTAAGACATTAGAGACGATGCTGACGGCGATTAGTGGGGATGGAATTTTATTTATTTGTGTGTTGGAAAATTTGACACTGGACCAAGGAAAACCGAATGCAAGATTTCCAGAGTTATTGAGGTTTCGGAGAGTAAATATGTGGCAAATGCACTCTTTCAAGTTCGTATATTTCTGCAAAACCATCGATGTAGGACAAAGAAATGATGGGAGCAGAATTGCTGTCACTCAGAGAATCCGTTTCCAAAATATTTGGAAAGGCACATTTAGAGAAACAGAAGCAGTGAGTTTCACCAGGAGAGAGACAGCCTGTGGCCAGGTAAAAGTGCAAAAGTGGCGTGGGGAGGGTGGGGTGGGGGGCGGTGTAGAAGGTTCGAGGAAACAATGTCTAATGTGATCGACTTTAGACGTAAAGAAATATCGGAAACGTATGCAGCTGAGTAAGATTCAGCAAAAAATACTCAGAGTTTTGAAAGATTTCTATTAAATTCCACATGAAGCATTATAAATGGAACTGAGCAGATTTTGTATATTGTCAAGCAAAGATATTCCATAATGAATAGGAGGTGACCCGTCTCTTGGAGATCGATTTCCTGCTTTAATCCCATGCCTTAAAGATGGGAGGGCAATCGCCATGATGTTGGGTTCATTTGATACACACCGAAATCTGTCAAAGTAACTGAGCATCAAAACTGGCATCTTGTTTTGTAGTTTAATCTTTTGTTTTTCTCATCAGTATTTTCTTTAAGCTGAAATAAATTCGGAGCAAAATTGAATGCAACATTAAACGTTCCAATGATATAAATCCAATTCACTTCCGATCACTGCAATGACCAGAGTGAAGTTGCAGCAAAATTAATAAAATGAATCGAACAAAACTGCATTTCCGGGAAAATTACCCAGTTCAGGTTCAGCCATATGAGAAAGACCATCGAGCTAAAACATCACCTTCACTTCTCTCTCCATATGTACGTCTTCAAGTGAGAGAGAAATTGTCTGAAGAAATTATGCATCAAGACTAAATGCGCGTGTGAATGTGACGGGAATTTCATGTTTGCTCGATCATTCTGAGACAGTTACGACTAGGAATGAATCAAGGACAAGGTATTTCTTTCAAGGACAAGGTCAATTCCTTGAAATTTGCTGGAATTATTATTCCGCTGAAAGCAGAAACATAATGGTGTGGATTCGATTCCGCTCAGGGAATTTTTTATCCCCTAGGTGCACCATATGTAATCTTAATCTTGATATGTTCATATGTGACCCCCCCCCCCCCCCTTTGCCATGGACTTAAGAGGCCCAGAGTTTAACGCGATGGCTTGCTCTGTCATTGCGCATGTGTGGACTTGAATCCTACTCTGGCTGTTACTTCCATCATAAGCAGCTGTGGTTTCCCTTTGTGCCTCGCATCTTTAGGATACATTGCATGGAGAATCTTGCTCTTGTCCTTCGTTGCATCGGAGATTTGTGATAAATCGATACCTCATCAAAGTTGTAATTATGCAATTTGTTTCTGTTGTAAGTTAACTTGGGATAATGAAAAGGACTGCAACGTCTCTTTCCTCCTTTCATTCCATCTTGACTTTCTATGAATTTGCATCAAATGAAAGTGAAACAAATAAGGAGAGATCGGGTGCAATAGTTTATCCAGTGGGATTGTGAATTTTAATGTAACAGTCCACACAGCGTTCTGATCAGTATTTTAAACAGTCATTTGGAATTGGAACTGCAGAAACGAATCTTTCATTCTTTCACAACCTTTTTCTGTGTGAATCATACCGCGATCCATCATCCAGCGTGATCACCAAGTTGCCAACAACATTAGATCCACCAGTTTTCTTTAGCAATCACAGCTTCTGCACATACCCATCTCTGGTGTGCCCAGTGCCATGCGTTGTCTCCAGGCCACAGCACATTTCTTGTTCATGAGCTTGTGTGCCTAGTTCTTGATCTGTCTGATCAGTTTGAGAAAGCTTTTATATCACTTAATCCCAACCTCTCAGAATTCTAAACTTATCAATAAAATAAGGCGTTAGACCAAATGACGCAGGATTAGAAGTCGGCCATTCAGCCCATCGAGTCTGCTCCACCATTAAACGAACTCATGGCTGATCTGACAATCCTCAACTCCATTCTCCTGCATTGCCTCGACAAAGCTTCATCGTCTTTCTGATTAAATATCTGTCTGGTACAGTTTGAAAATGCACAACTCAGCCTCAACACCAGTTTTGGTAAGAAGTTCCACTGATTCACTGGTCCCGTATCAAAGAAATTCCTCCTCATTACTGAATTAAATAGGCAATATCTAATTCTGAGTTTATGTCCTCTGGTTGTCTTCTCATACCAGAGGGTAAACTACCTGCCCGTATTTTCCTATGTCAAAATCCAATGAATATTGAACGTTTCTAAATGTTATTATATGATTATAGAATTCCCCTTCGCCTCCTTTGTTTCAAGGAGAATAATCCCAGCCTAACCAATCATGCCACGTAGCTCCATTTTCTTCATTGTTGGCAACATCCTCGTAAATTTCTGCTGTCCCCTGCAGCGTCCCTACATATTATTAAGGCAGGTGGAGAAATTTCTGTGAGGCAACGGTTGAAATTTCAAACACAGACGGGAATTGGAACTTGAAATTTGATAGCGATTGGAATTAGATTGGTCCACACAAGGACGAAATAGAGTAATGATAACACTTGCAAATAAGAATCTAATCATAACACATTGACATTCAATTGCTTTACTGTAATCTAATCCCCCTTAATATTAGTCAACGGAGCTAGTATTTAGGAAAAACGGATTGAGACTGGCTATATAAAAATTTTGATCACAAAAACATGTCCGTTTGTAGACAGTTTTTGATTATAAACACAACTCATTGCTCCGTGAATCCTACGCTGTTTGCAAGGCACAAATGAGATGTGGAACAGAACTCTCCCCATTTGCGTAGATGGACGTAACTTCAATAACACTTATGGAACTGGCCACCATCCACGACAATGCAGTCACTTGATTGTACCCTATTCAATACCTGAATGTTTATTCGCTTCACCGCTAAGGCACAACTGCAGCAGAGTGCACCAAATACTCGATGCACGAGAGTAAGTCATCCGGGCTTCTTTGACAGAAGCTTCAAAGCTGAACAGCTGTAGTGACTATTAGGACAAGGTTTAAAGATGCAATGAACCTCCACGATTTGCCAGTTTCCCTCCAAAGCCCATTGAACCGTGACATGGAACGGAATATGTGATAAACTCATTGAGTGATGAAGCAGTCTTGATGGGCCAAGTTGCATACTTCAGCCTTCCATCTTTTATCTCAAAATTAAATAAATGTTGATTAATGCAGTGACCAGACTTGTTCTCAGTCATTTAGCTATTCCGTCAGCTGATGATTGCTAAAGTTCTGCTATCATCCACAGCCTGTGGTCAACAACAGAAAATATCCCAAAACCCTCTCAATCAACTGATTCCCCTCAAGATGAAAGTGGTGCTGGAGAAGCACAGCAGATCCGGTAGTATCTGAGGAAAAATCTACGTTTCAGGCCAAAACCCTTCATTAGGAATGAGACTTGGAGCCTCTGGATTGGAGAGATAAATGGAAAGGGGGTCTGGGGAGAAAGCAGTTGAGAGTGCAGTAGTTGGATGGATGTGGGGGCAAAGTAGATATGTCAGAGGGGAAGGTGGCGTGGATAGGTGGGAATGAAAATACACAGGTGGGACTTGTCAGGTGGGCGGTGCTGAGATGAAAGGTTAGAGCTGGAGTAAGATGTGGTAGTGAAATGAGGAAACTGTTGAAGTTCACATTGATGCCACAGGGATGAAGTGTCCCAAGGAAGAAAATGAGGCATTCTTCCTCCAGGTGGCGGGTGGTGAGGGAGTGGCGATGGAGGTGGTCCAGGACCTGGATATCCTCGGGAGAGTGGGACGGTGAGTCTAAATGTTTGGCCATGTTTTAGTCGAGTTGATTCTTGCAGGTGTCCTGGGGATGTTCTCTGAAGTGCTCTTTCAGAAGACATCCAGTCTCCCCAATTGAGAGGTGACCGCGTCTGGAGCAGCAGATACAACAAATGACATGTGTAGAAGTGCAGGTGAATATTTGATAGAAGTGGAAGGCACCATTGGAGCCTTGGACAGAGGTGAGGGGGACGATGTGGGTGCAGGTTTTGCAATTCTTGCGGTGGCAGAGGAAGGTGCCAGGAGGGAATGGTGGGTCATTGGAGGGTGTGGACAGGACTAGGTAGTCGCGGAGTGAAAGGTCTTTGAGGAAAACGAATAGATTTGGGGAGGGAAATATATCCCTGTTGGTGGGGTCAATTTAGAGGGGGCCAAAATGTCGGCAGATGGTATGATTTATGCGGAGGTTGGTGGAATGGAAAGTGAAGACCTTCCTCTGTCCTTTTTCTGTTGTTGTTGTGTTTGGAGCTGTGGAGTTCATGAATGGATGTGCGGGGCATGGATGAAATGCGTTAGAGGGCATCTTCAACTACATGGGAGGGTTATTCCAGTCTTTAAAGAAGGAGGGAATCTGGTGTGTTCTGTGGTGGAACTGTTCCTCTGGGAGCTGATGTGCCAGAGGCGGACGAGTTGGGAACATAGGATAGCATTTGTACAGGAGATGGGATGGAGGAGGTGCAATCCAGATAGCTGTGGCAGTCAGTGGGTTTGTAAAAATATCAGTAACACTGACCTCCAGGGATTGTTTTCCTTCCCCAGCACTATCCACTTCCCACAAAGTCCGTTCCCTCCACGACTACCTCGTCAAGTCCACGCAGTCCATTGATCCACCATCCCCTCCCAGCACCTTCCTCTGCCACCACAGGAATTGCAAATGCTGCGCCCACACAACCCCATCTCTGCCCAATGCCCCAAGGAAGCCTTCCACATGCATCCGTTGCTCCTGATGCAATTTCCTCTACAGTGGGGCCACCGGACACCATCTCGAAGAGCACTTCAAAGAACATCTCCAGGAAACTGATAACAATTAGCCCCAACGTCCCGTGACTGAACACTTCAACTTCCCCTCCGCCACACCCCCGAGGACATGCAGATCCTGGGCCTCCTCCACCGCCACTCCTTCACCACCCAACGACTGGAGGAAGAATATCTCATTTTCTACCTCATCACATTCAACCCCATGGCATCAATGTGGACTTCACCAGTTACCTCACTTCCCCTCCCCCCAAACCTTACCCGAGTTCCAAACTTCCAGCTTGGCACCGTCCTACTGACCTGTCCCACCTGTCTATCTTACATCCCACCTATCCGCTCCACCCTCGTCTCCGACCTAATACTCTTACCCCACCTCCATCCACCTATTGCACTCTTAGATAAATTCTCCCAAGCCACACCCCTCCCATTTATCTGTCAACTTCGCTGCTCCCAGTCTTATTCCTGATGAAGGCCTTTTGCCAAAACGTCACTTTTATTTTCTCAGATGCTGCCTGACCTGATGTGCTTCCTCAGCTCCACTCTAATCTTGTTCCTGATCTCCAGCATCTACAGTACACACTTCCATCCAACTGATTCCCCTGTCCATTGATGTTCAGCGATCATTAATGTCTACTCCATGATCTCTTTGTCCGTCTACACCACACAGAATACTCACTGATATTGTTTCTTCTCCCCAGTTTCGTTAACACTCATTGGTCTGGATTCAATTGCATTCGCCATTCTTTCCTTTCTATCTGATTAATACATCCCTGAAGTCTCTGACCTTCTTCGTCATAGTCAACTTCACGACCAATTGTTGCATCATCATCAACCTTCTGAATCATGTATCCTACAACTAAGTCTAAATCATTGGTCGACATCAGAAAACAGTTGAACTCCACTGGAAACACGCATTCAAGCATGGTTCATTGCTGGGGTGGGATTAGCAGCTGCAATCACAGCAGAATCGAACACTTGCTGTCATTTGTAAACTTGCTGGTGACTCTGTCCGTTGGTCTCCTGAGGGATCACTTCTCATGTATGGGTGTGGTGAATGACCTGTGCGCACTGTGACTGAGCAAGTTTACACCTCCGTGGGTAATTGAATTCCTTCCTGCAGTCACCTCATGGCTCTAACATCTTGGGGTTGCGAGTATCCTTGTGTCTATTTAGTTTGATAATCAGTTGAATTCGACTCCACACAGACACGATTTCCATTTTCCCCGTTGTCCATGTATTTTTATTCTTCCTTATTCTCCCACGGAATGTTGTTATCATTGGTCTGAGGGGCAATTGTTCATTCTTAGTTCTCCTTGAACTGAGTCAGAGGGCATTCATGGGTGAACCACATTGTTGTGGTGCTGGAATCACATGTTGACTGGACTCGTTACGGTCGGCAGATTTCCCTTTCGAATGGACATGAATGAATGAGTTTTCAGAAATAGAAAGTTATTGTCTCTGTTCCTGAGATTGAGTTTATTTTCCAGATTTATTTGATCGAATTTAATTAACAGCCGCTGCCACGTTCCAGTCTCCAAAGATTACTAGCCCAATAGATCGCAGTTGTACTAACAAGTCCGTGCTTTATTTCTCCATTCGAAGAATAATATTGCCAATTCAGATTATCCCAGATGGAGAGAGAATACGACGCTTTTCTGTGTTGGAATGGAAGCAATGTACGCTGGATTGGAGTGATTACTGGAGCAAGAGATTGATGTGGAGATGATGTGAGCAAAAGCAGTTCTTACTGTCAAATTAACAATATATCGCTCTGTTAAGGGAATTCTCTTAGAATGCTTTAAATACATCGACGTCTTATATTAGGTTCCAGCACGCTTCCTCTGAGCCAATCCTCAGTGCGGGTTAATGCTGCTGCTGAATCTTAATAATACCATAAATTGAAACCAATATGCCCTTCCACCCCGTCTTTGAACAGAACATTTCCAGCCTCAGCATTTCATGCGCTTGGATAAATAGCCAAAGTCTTTTCCCTGGGTTCGGGGAACCCAGATCTAGAGGGCATAGATTTAGGTTGAGAAGGGAAAGATATAAAAAAGACCTAACTGGTAGCGTTTTCATACAGAGGGTGGTGCATGTATGGAATAAGCTGCCAGAGGAAGTAATAGAGGCTGGTACAATTGCTACATTTCATAGGCATTTGGATGGGTATATGGGTATATGAATAGGAAGGATTTCGAAGGATATCGGCAGGGTGCTGGCAGGTGGGACTAGGTTGGGTTGGGATATCTGGTTGGCATGGACGGGTTGGACCGAAGAGTCTGTTTCCATGCTGGACATCTCTATGACTGTATGACCGTGCCTTTACCAATCATGTCATTGGTGCCACAGAATAGCTTCAGGTACTCATTACCACCCCATTTCCGGTTTGGTATTCGAGGCTGCTCCACGAAGTTTGTCTGATTTCCGGTTCTCGGAACTGGCATCATGTGACTGGCTGTAGCAATATATATTTCCTTGTTTGGGGAAGTTGGTGAAGCAACCGCTTTAAAACTCATTGTTATTGAAACATACATTGCACCAATATCCCTCACAGTCTCCTGAACCTTTTTGTTTCTAGAAATCTATCAAACTCAGTCTTCCACATACAGTACTCGATGGAACCAACACAGCGTCTGGGATAATGCATTTACAGATTCTGAATTCCCACATGTCTGCTATCACTTGCCTAATTTTCCTGTTGTGCATCTGCTACTCTTCCTAACATACCCTCTGTCACTGTAATCATTGCTGATTTTAAACACGTGTCTCTGCATGACTCAGTGATGGTTTGAATATTAAAATATTCTGCATTGTGGCCGCAGTAAACTCGTTCCAATCCGAGTGCATTTTACTCCTTGTGACTCATGCTGAAGAAATGCAGAAAGAAATTAGTTGATTTTAGATGAAAGCACTTTCAGAGATTATGATTTTTTTCCTTTAAATCTCTCTCTCTCTCATATCTCTACGCGTTATATATCAGACTGATCCATTCTTTGAGAATTCCCTCCCTCCTGCAATCGCTTACCTCCTTTATGTTCCCCCGCCCATTTCCCTTACAATCACTTTCACATTGACCCCGTTCAGTTGGTTTTGCTGCGCTCACTGTTGCTGGGTGACCATGCCTAAGTCTCACCATCAGGACCTTCAAACCAGTTGATCCATTTGATAACGCGGTTGTGAGATCAATCCACATGTCGCACCGTATACTGACATGGACCAGCGATTATTGAAACATCAGGCTCAGGAAAAGGGCATTGAGGAAAAGAAACTTTATTCAAAAAAAAGCATCAGTTTCTGTCGATTTCCGCATCATTTATTTCATTTGTTCTTCGGCTCTCGCGAGACTATTGTGTGTAGTTATGCAATTCACATTATAGCAGGGATGGGATATCACTGGAAACGATGCAGGGGAGATTTGCCAGGATATTGTCTGGGCTGAAGGAGAGAGATTGGACACAGTGGAGTTGTTTTTCTTTAAGCAGAGGAGATTGAGGGGGGTATGATTAAGATGTACAAAATACCGAGGGATATGGATAGCGTAGACTGAAATACATGTTTCACTTTGATGGAGATTTCGATCACGGGGGGTGGGGGGGGGGGGTATCGATTTAAGGTCAGAGGCGGAAAGAGTAGTGTGAATGCGTGGAAAAACGTTTTCGATCAGTGGGTGGTTGAAATCTGGAACACAATGTATGCAAGACTCGGAGAGGCAGAAACCCACATAACTTTCCTAAGTATTCAGATGTGAATTTGTGATGCCAAGGCATGCAAGGCTACGGGTCAAATGATTTGAAAAGGAGTTAATATAGTTTATCGATTGTTATTGAGTAACACAGATACTCCATTCCAAGTACGGGTTATTAATACCTGTCATTCCATTCTCTATGGGACATGTCACAGGAAGAACTGTGCTGTCTGAATCAGCGTGGGGAGTCCTACTGCTCCCGGGGAGACAGAGTGACAGTGACAATGCAAACACGTGACATCTGTAAGCTATACCTAGTGTCGGTGTTGGAATGAAAATCATTTGGCGGTTTTGCTCCATTGTGAGGTGTTTACTTATAGCAGGAAGCTTAGGAAGACATACATTCTACTACCCTTTCCCCACTGGCCCGTACAACTGAATACTGGCACTATGCAGGACAATTTCTCTCTGTACACCCTCGTTCAATGCTGGTTCCCCCATATGGCAGCATACCACGTAATTCCAGAAGGTGTAATGCTGCTCGTTTACGATGTCTCTTATCACTGTGAAAGGTTCCCGTGATTTATCTGCCCCGCACTCAAATTAGCAAACTGAATTTCCAGCTCACAATGTGATCTCGTCTAGACTGGGGAGAGAAAATCAGAGCGAGTGTCAAATGGAAGTACACCTACGTTCTGTCTGCAAGCAAAAAAGAATCCTGAACTTCCAGATTCCTGTCAATGCAACATCCCACTGTTTTCCCATGCCTCCATTTCAGTTTGATCTGCTGCAGAGCTCCCACATAGAACAGCACGAATTGGAAGAGCAGCACATAATTTCCTACTGAGAGACCTTGCAATATTCAGTACCCAACATAGAATTCAATCATTTTAGACCCTGTCCACCTTCTTTCACGTTCCTTCCCCACCTACACATACCATTCGTTCCAAAGGCGGATCGTTTGGCTGGAAGATCTCTCCCCAGATGAACTAGACCTACTGATTTTGCTCCGACATTTCTGCTTTTCTTTGGATAATTTTGTTCTGTTCTGAACGCCAGCCTTCAGGAAACGTGTGTTTGCAAGGGAGGATGGTCAGAGGAGATTCACCAAGATGGTGCCTGAGCTCAAGCATTCTCCCTGCGAAGATAAGCGAAAGTGAGGGCTGCAGGTGCTGGAGGTCAGAGGCGAGACTGTAGTGCTGGTAAAGCACAGCACTTTAGACAGAATCTGAGGAGAAGAGAATCGGTGCTTCGGGCATAAGCCACCACCATTCCATTACCAGCCGATGCTTGGAGGAAGAACGTCTCATATTCCACTTTAAGACTCTGCAAGCACACGGGATAAATGCATATTTCAACAGCTTCCTCATTTCATCTCCCTCCACATTATCCCAGTCCAAAGCCTCTAAGTAGGCACTACTCTCCGGACTCGGCCTAGAATCCCCCTTCTGAACTATCACCTTCTCCCTCACCTTCATCCACATATCGCTATCTCAGCTACCTGACCACCACTCCCATTCCCCTCCCTCAACCCCGTCACAAAAGTCTCATTCCTGATGAAGGGCTTATGCCCGAAACATCGATTCTCCTGGTCTTCGGTTGCTGCCTGACATGTTGTGCTCTTAAAGCACTACACTCTCCACTGCAAAGATAGATGAGCTCGAGTGGTGCTCTTTATCTGACAGCGGAGAAAGCTGAGAGAGGATTTGATTAACGTGCATAGAAAGGGGATAGATCTGTGTGACAGGAATAAACTTCTTATGGGAAGGGTTAATAACCAGGGATATAGATAAAACGATAGATATAGGATGTTCAGAGAACATTTAGGAAGAATGTTTACATCCTGAGAGTGTTGTTCATCTGGAACTCACTATTTGAACGTGTGGTAAAGCTAAGGGTCATCAAAACACTACAGGAGTATTTAGCTGAAAACTTGAGGAGCTAGAGCATGCACGGATAAGGACCAGGTACTGGAAAGTGGGGCGAAGATAAACAGATGTTTGATGAAAGACTTTCTTCTCCAGCTATTACATAATAAGGACTCCATATCAGAGCAACAATGCCACTGGACGGGTCATTGAGAGGCACAGGTAATAACCATAAAGGCATTGTTTCAAATCCTATCACAGCCAATGACAGAACTTAAATTCGAATGACAAAAATTGAAATGAAATCTCGTTTTAATAACGGCAACGATAAACCATCAGGATTTCTTTCATTATTTCACTTTCAGTCATTTATAAAGAAACTAAGTTTGACTTCAGACCCACGACCACATGGTAGGCTCAATATTGTCTTGACAAATGAACTCACAGTCAAGGACAGTTTGTGATCGACAACAAATGCTGCCCTGGCCTGTGATGCTGACATCCCGTGAAACAACAACATTAAAGGTGAAGTAAACCAGAGAACTGTGGATGCTGGAGATTTGAAATAAAGTTCTCCAGTGTCTGAAGATGTTGGAGAATCTGAGCAAATATGGCAGCCTCTGAAAACAGATAAAGTTTCAAGTCGAGTGACTCTACATCGACACTGAAAGCAACTGGGAAATAATATCATTTATATCAGGGATAGCTGGATGAGTGGAGGGAGCGGGGATGTTAGTTGAGTAGATGGAGAAATGTCCAGCCAGACAGAGGAAGAGAGAGAGAGAGAGAGAGAGAGAGAGAGAAATGCAAAACAAACAAAGAGGTTGCTGATGATGAAGTAGAAGGGAAATAAAAAGGGACCTTTTGCTAACATAACCCCTTTCTGCATATTCCTGAATATCACGTCAATCTGGATATGCCCTTGTTTAAAATGAGTTGTATTCCCTCTATTGCTCTACTGTGAGTATGGTGGTCAGCTCCATTGGCAAGACTGATGCTGTCGTTATAGTTACTGACTTACAGATAAAAGTAATGTTACATTGTCAACGGGTTCTTTGGAGAAAGGAACGTTTACTGTGAGACTGACAGAGATGTAACGGCTTTTTCAGGCAGGAACAGAAACATTTCCAACACGGAATGGGAGCACTGTGTGCGTGATGATTTGACTTGCACCTGTCATTAGATAGTAAAGGCAGGTTCTGTGAATTTTTTTCTGGTGTGTATTATCAGCTGCTGCATGTATTCAGACAGACCAAATAATGATCTCCATGTCACCAAGACAATGCAAATTGTTTCACCAGACTGAACCCTGACATGATGTTACCTAAAGGAGAGAATGCAGGAACTTTCTGTTTAATCCGCAACTCTGTGAGAGAATAAAATTGAAACTTGATGGTTATGAACGGATCCTCATTATGTTTCAAACATCCATTGATAAGGTGGGAAATTCCATATATTCTATAGGATGCTTGATTCCCAGTAGTCTACGTCCCTGTGCAGAGACCTCATGTCGATTGACAATGAGCTACAGGCTCGGAATGAAATCTGAACAATTTCATGCACAGTTACTGTGTGACTCTGTACTCAATGTTGCATTGTCCATAATCCCGTCAGAAGCCATAATACCTTCATTCTGAAACATTTAGCCATTCCCCGCAAGCTTCTGACTTCCAGAGAGAAGATGGTTGTGCTCTCTCAGCGATGGAAGATGCCTTTGAAACTGGTTAAAAATTGTCTTCATTCCTAATCCCAGGAAACCATGATAAATACTACATATGTATTATAAGTAATAAAGCTACGTGGAACAATGTGGAGCAATTTATCTGTTTACTCCCTGCTCCATTTGTTTGTGATGTTAGACCATGTCTGACACTTTCCTGTCCCGGGTTAGTGACTTGAGAAGCTGAAAGACGTTTTCCTGTTCTTTTGTAAATGACTCCGAATGTGAAATTGTCTCTTTCTCCTCCTGTGGAAGTGATGTGGAGTGTTGGACAGACTGTTTGTCGCCCTGTGTCACAGGCAGGAGGGATTGAATGGGTTGTCTCTCTTTTTGCACAATAGTTTTGGTGGGCTAAATGACTTTCCCACATTCTTCTGAATCCAGATTGATGGTAAGAGTGAACTCCTTCTTTTACTGTCGAAATGTCTGCCAGCGCTGTTATATGAATAATAGCGACAGTTTAAGAGCACAGTCTTGAACGCTGTCTAGGTCTTGTTGCACAAGGACACATACTACTTTAGGACCTGAGGGATGACGAGGGGTTCTGAACATTTTGTAACTTACAGGGAATATCCCCACTTCTGTTTGGTGTGAACTCAATGGGATGAATGGCTTGCTTCCACAATACAGGGATTCCCTACTGACAAACTGAAGATGCCTTGGCTGAGAGAGCTACACTGTGGATCTCCTGCAGTGATTTCCCATAGGTGAGATGATTGATGCCCAGTGATGATAAACATCTTCCATGTGCTTTGAATAACTCCAAACAGCGAAGAGTTTGCAATGGATTCTGATGAATTGCGATTTTGCTCAGGCTCCTTGATGTTATCTTCAGTTAAATACTGCCCTGATACCAGGGCCAGTCGCTCTTAGCGAAGCCCTTGTATTCACCTCTATCGCACATATCAATAGGTCATTGTGTCTGAGCAGAGTAATGGTTTCTTCAAACAGAGGGTAGTGAATGTCAGGAATTCTAGATTCAGGGGATTCAGGGGAGCTAGACCACTGAAAGATCTCTGAATTGTCTTCCCTCTTTCTCTACACCACGTTATAGCAGTAGGTAGCCTCCAATTACTCCTGTCTAGCAGTTTGGAGGGGCTGAATGGAACAATGGAGCATCGCACTCAAGAATATGATTAGGTCATTCGACACTATGAAACTGCTCCTATGGGCATTAAGATTGGGGAATATCGGGATGTGGTCTCAGTCAAATTTACCTGTCTGTATTCCATTATCCATGACTCAATCTCTGTCAAATATTAATGAACTCAGTTTGAATAAATGTGAACAAAGAGGCACCACATACCTCTAGGGAAGGGAATTACCACTCAAATGGCCTTTTTAGATTTTCTCCTCATCTCTCTTACAGTGTCATACAGCAGGGAACCCTGTCCAATAAACGAGACATCCCAATCTGATCTCAACCCATTTGTCAGCATTAGGCCCATATCCCTGTCAATTCTCCCTATTAATATGTACAGCCAAATGCCTTTTAAATGTTTGATGAAAATTTGGATGAAACGATATTAAATGAAATCCACAGTCTGGATGAAAATATTGTCCCTTTACTATATTTCTCCTCTCACCTTAATCCTTTGTCCTATAGTTTTGGACTCCCCTATCGTGGGAAAAAGACCTTGGCTATTCAGACGATCCATGCCTCTCATGATTTCATAAACGTCTCGGCCTCCGATGATCCATAGTAAACAAGCCCCAGTCTGTCCAGCCTCTCCCTGTAGCTCAATCCCTCCATGCCCAGCAATATCCTTGTACATCTTTTCTGCACCCTCTCAAGTTTAACAACATCCTTCCTGTAGCAGAGTGAACTGTATTCAAAACTGAACACAGTATTCAAAATCTGACCTCATCAACATCCTGCCCAGTTGCTCCGTGATCTCCCAACTCGCATACTCAATGGTCTGATCAATATAGGCAAGCATACCAAACCCCACCTTCACCGCCCGGTCTACCTGCGAGTCCATTTTCAAGGATCAATGAACCTGCACAGTTTTTTCAACAATACCCCCCCTAGACTCCCACCATTAATTCTGTATGTCCTGTCCTATGTTACCTTACCAAAATGCAACACTTCACATTTACCTAAATTTAACTTCATCTGTCACTCCTTGGTCCATTGACCCATCTGATCGAGGTCCCATTGTACACTGAAGTAAACTTTGCTGGCCACTGCACCTCCAATTTTAATGTTATGTGTAAACATAATAAACAGGCAAATATTCGCATTCAAATCATTTATATAAATAATGCAAAGCAGCGAATCCTGTTGAATGCCGCGGTGAAGTATATACTGACAGCCCCCACCATACTACTATCACCAATCTTTTTTGTCACTTCTTCACAAAATGCAATGAACATTGTTAGAAATGATTTCCCATGCACAACACCATGTTGACTATCCTTCATCAGGTGTTGCATTTGCAAATACCTGTTAATCCTGCTCGTCTCAATGCTCTCCAACAACATGGGCTGAATCACACAATAACGTTATCCGGCCCCAAACTGGACCAACGTTGGTCTCTTTGGACACTGTCTGAACTGTACGACTCCATCACATTCCCTGCTTCATGTAGGTACATCGTTGCTGCTGTTGGACACCGAGCCATTTCTTTCGGAACAAAAAGCGCCACTAGATTTGAAGATGTGTTTATATGCTCTCGTATATTTTTAAAATATGACTTGTAATATCTTCACAATATCTGCATTTCAATGAATGCCTCTTATTCTTAATTTACTTTCCCAGTCTTGTTCTCCCATAGAAGATAAAATATTCATCAGGTATTCATCAGTTCAAAATCTTATATTGTCAATAAGAACATTTCTCCTTCTCAGGCCTAAACTTCTATTCGTACATAACATAATGCCTTCATCACAAGAACGAGTAAAGTGAAACATCTTTGAAAAGTTTGAAAAGCTATTTGTTTTTCATTTCAGTGGAATTACAGCTACACAAAGTGCATCAGATGCCGTCTCAGCAGCTTCCCGTACAGATGCAGTAAAACATCCTGAAGATCGGACCCAATAGTCTTTGCAAGAAAAGTATCATTTAATTTAATTTTCAAATCACGTACTGCCTGTGCAGACTAACTTGACGCGATGTATGGAGCAGGACACACGAATTCCTTTGTACCACTAAATTCTGCATTCTGCCTCCAGTTATATACTTTATGGTTGTTTTATGCTTCATCCAAAACACAAACTTTCTACCACCCACATTATACTGTTTTTTTTTGACGAAGACTTACTCACTGCCCTCCCCTGTCTATATCCCAGTGTAGACACTCTGCTCTCCCCAGTCGATATCCAGTTTCAGGCACGCAGTCCTCCCTCTGTCTGTATCCCATTTCAGAATCTCTGCCCACCCCCTGTCTATGTCCCATTACAGATTCTCTGCCTCCACTTGAAATCTTGTTGAATGACTATCCTGGTGTATGAGGAAACTGAGCTCCAATCCATTCAGCCCCTTCATCCAAATCATTAATCTGGATTGTGAACTATTGATGACCTCACACTGATTCCTGAGGAATTCCACTAGTTACAGATTTCCAACCTGAAAATAAGTAATTATCTCGACTCTGTATTTCCTGTAGCGGACCAGGTCTCTCCTGTTCCTGTTTAACAGCCCAGAAAGGTTGCATGGCCTCCTGCTATACTGTGTAGCTGAGTGTCGATTTGTTTCTGATCTCAGCGATCCTAAATTCAGGCCATTTGTTGTCAGATGATCAGGTGGAGTTCATAATGTCAATGATCCTGATCCCTAAGAGTATAAAAGATAAGCACAGAACATAGACTAACATTTGGGGAGTTCGCTACCCTGCCAAAAATGCGATCTTTCAGATGCACCAATAGAACTATTTGCAATATTCTCATTTGTTCAATTTTGACTTTCAGACACTGAGGCGGGGGGTGGGGGGTGGTGGTGGGGGCGTGGGGGGTTGGGGGTGGGGGAGGGAGTTCCTATTAGCCTGATGAACATGCGTCCCCTTAACAACACAACCAAAATTCTTCATCATAAATTTCATTTTTGGCTGTTGTGTTGACAATTTGCACATTACACATTAACATAAGCAATTGTCTTTGAAAGGTGACCTGATAGAGGTTTATAAAAGCATGAGGGACATGGTTCTGGTAAATAGGCAAGGTATTCTCCCTGGGGTAAGGGAGTCCAGAATTGGAGGGCATAGGTTTAGGATGAGAGGGTAAAGATATAAAGGAGACCTAAGGGGAAACTTTGTCATGCAGAGGGTTGTACGTGCATGGAATGATCTGCCAGAGGAAGTGGTGAAGACTGGTATAATTGCAACATTAAAAAGGCGTCTGTATGGGTATATGCAGAGGAAGGGTTTGGAGGGATATGGCATATGGGACTAGTTTGGGTTGGAATATGTGATCAGCATTGGTGAGTTGGACTGATAGGTCTGTTTCCATGCTGTACATTTCTTGGACACTATGCCTCTATGGCCCAGTCTTCACTGTTCCATGGGGATGAGAATACCACAGACAGCACTACACTAAGGAGATAGGACGTTATCTCAATCTTAAATAGGGAAACCTTCATATTTAAAACTGTATGAGTCTCATAGCAAGTCAGCTTCCCCTTTTTAAAAATCAGGGCACAACCAATAGGAAAGCCATAGACCATTCAGCCCCTCACACCTCTCCCATTTTCCCATTGACTCCGTTCAGTATAGTATTTATCAAACTTATCCACCACTGTTCTCTTGGGTAGACATTTCCAATAGTGTAAACCATAGAGCGTATGAAATTGGTGCAGAACAGGACTGTTGGATTCATCAAGTCTATCTGCTGTTCAATCATGGCTGACATGGTTCTCAACAAAATTGATCCCCTTATTAGTTAAAACATATTTATCTCTGTCTTAAAGATAGGACTGCGTCTATGTCTCTATGCCTGTATGTGGGTGCGTGTTTCAGGTTATTGGCAAGAGGCACATGGTGGTGGAGGAATGTTGAATTTTAGGCTGGAGGCCTGTGACCAGTGGCATTTCACAGGGATTAGTGCTAGATCCACAACTGATTGCCATTTATATCAATCATTTAGATGAGAATTATATAAAGTATGGTGAGCACGTTTACAGATGACAACAAGATTAGTTGTGTGGTGGAAGGTAAAGAATGATACATAAGATTACAACGAAATCAGCTTCAATTGGATCAATGATTCATTAAAATGTACAGTACAGAAACAGACGCTTTGGTCAAACTCATTCGTGCCAACCAGGTGTCTTAAATTAACTTAGTTTTGTTTTCCAACATTTGTACCATATCCCTCTCAACCCTTCCAATTCATGTCCCCATCCAGATGCGTTTAAATGTTGTAATTTTACCATCCTCCACGAGTTCGTCTGGCAGTTCGTTGCATACACATACCACCTTCTGTGTGAAAATGGTCCCCTTAGGTCCCTTTTATATCTTATCCATCTCATCTTAAATCTATGTCGCCTAGATTTGGACTTCCCTACACTGGGATAAAGACCCTGACTCTTCACCCTATCCATGGTCTTCATGATGTTATAATCCTCTAGAATGTGCAAATTTGACTCCAATCAACACGAATGGCTGTGTTTTCAGTAAACATGGGCCTAAATTCTGAAATTCAATACTGACTCCTATTCCATCTTCATCACATCATGATTCTAAAATCGTTTTACCAACTTGTCCAGCCACATTATGAAGCACCTCTGTGGGTTTTGAATCTGGACTTTTGGGCTCAGAGGTAGGCACACTACCATCACTTGGCAATATCCCGAAAGCTGCAACAATATTCTCATGCGTGTTTGTTCGTCATGCAGTTTTGAAATACCGTGACATACTTCCCTGACAGGCAGGACTTGAATCCAGACATTCTGGTCCATAGTGAAAGACACTACCACACAGGTTCAGGTATTGGAATCTAACCCAGAGCTCTGGCTCAGAGGCATGGGCTTTACCCACTACACAAGACTGAAACCACGCCCAGATTTTGGGTCACATTTTAAATGTCAGCTTTCGGCTTTGTGTGGATTCATTAAAACTTGGTTAACTTTACTGAATTACACAGTTCAATGAATTACATTGTTCAACAGATGAAAGTTACTCAGCTCAAATATAGGATGTTGAGTTTATGTGCTCTGCCTTCGCGTTAAACTATGAAGATCTTTAAATGTTTGGCTATGATTTCCACCTTAAGTGGTTATTGTCTGACATCTGCAATATGAGGGAAAGACATGTGCAGACACACTCTGCACTATAAAGGATATGGAATAGATATTTATTACTGAACAACAGAGACAAAGTAAGGGCACACTTTCTGGATAAAAAAATCACGATTTCCTGCCTCTAACGTGTGATTGCCCTTTTCTTAAAACCACAAAGGAATCCAAGGCAGCTGATTGCTGTCCAGCCTTTCTTCCCCAGTACTATCACTCACTGGGCTGAGGAGTGGCAGAAGGAGTTTAATTTCAATAAATACAATGTGTCGCAATTTGGTAAAACAAACAAGGAGAGGACATCTACAATTAAATGTGGAGCCATTGATAGTGTTGTAGAACAGAGAGAACTAGGATTCTGGTATGTTCCTTTGAAGTTTGCACCATGTGCAGGCAGGGCGGGTATGAAGGCGTTTGGCTTGCTGGCCTTCATTGCTCAGACCTTTGGGTACAAGAGATGGAACATTATCTTCAGGTTGCGCTGGACATTCGTGAGGTCTTTCCTGAAGTGCTGTGTAGTTCTGGACACACAGTTACATTGAGGATATTATTAAACTGGAGAGGGTTCAGAAAAGATTTACCAGGCTGTTGCTTGGAATGGAGTAATTACGTTATAAGGACAGGCTCGATGGACAAGGACCTTTTCCACTGCAGCTTGGAAGGTTGAGACCTTATCAACCTTATAGAGGTCTATAAAACAATGAGGGATAGAGATAATGTTGAATGGAAGATGCCCTTTCCTTAGGGTGGTGGATTTCAAGAGTAGGGGGCGATTTTAAGATGACAGGAGCATAGTGAAAACATAGTGTCATAGAGATATGCAGCTCTATCCAACTTGTCCCTGCCAAGCAGATGTCCTATATTAATGTAGTTCCATTTGCCAGCATTTGGCCCATGTCCCCCTAAATACCTCCTATTCATGTGCCTATCTAGATGCCTTTTAAATGTTGTAATTGTCCCAGCCTGCACAACTTCCGCTGGCAGCTCGTTACATAGAAAGCACCCTGTCTTTGAAAGCGTTGTTCCTTAGATCCCTTTTAAGTCTTTCGCCTCTGACTTTCAACCTATGTCCTCTAGATTTGGAGGGTGCTACCCTGGGGAAAAGACATTGGCTATTGACACTATCCATGCCACTTGTGAGTATATAAACCTCTATGATTACCTCTCAACCGCTGATGCTCCAGGGAAAATATTCCTGGAATATTCAGCCTCTCCATAAATCTCAAAACATCCAACTCTGGCAATATCTTTGTAAATCTTTTCTGAATCCTTTCAGGTTTCACACATCCTTCCTCGAAGAGCGAGACCATAATTGCACGAAGTATTCAATAGTGGCCTAACCAATGTCCTGCACAGCCGCAATATGACCTTCTAACTCCAACATTCAATGCACTGTCCAACACCGACAAGCATATCAAACACCTTCTTCACTATCCTATATATCTGCAACGCCGATTTCAAAGTACTATGAACCTGCTCTCCAAGGTCTCTTTGTTTAGCAACACTCCCCAGGGACTTAACATTAAATGTATAAGCCAAGCCTTGATTTTCCTTTCCAAAATGCAAATTTCACATTTACCTAAAGTAAACTCCGTCTGCAACTCATCAGCTCATTGGTACATCTGATCAATATCCCGTTATAATCTGAGGCAATCATTTTCACTGTCCTCTGCACCTTCAATTTTGGTGTCAAATATTTACTTACGAACCATACCTCCTGTGTTCACATCCAAATCATTTACGTAAATAATGAACAGCAGTGGAACCAGTACCAATCTTTGTGGCACACCACTGCTCACGGTACTCCTGTCTGAAAAAACCCTTCACTATGATCTTTGAGTCAGTTCTGTATCCAAATGGCTTGTTCTCCTTATATTCCACGAGCTCACACCTTGCTAACAGGTCTTTCACGGGGAACCTTGTCGAATGCCTGACTGAAGCCAATAAAGATCATGTCCACTGCTCTGCCCTCATCAATGCTTTTTGTTCCTTCTTCAAGAAAAAAGAAATCCACTTCGTGAGACATGCACAAAGCCATGTTGACTTTCCTTTATCAGTCTTTGTCTTTCCAAATATATGTAAATCCTGTCGTTAGGATTCTCTCCAGCAACTTGCCCAGCACCATGACAGGCTGACTTGACTATCGTTCCCTGGCTTTTCCTTGCCAGTTTGTTTAATAATAGCACCACTTTTAGTCAGCCTCATGTATTCCAGTACCTCACCAGTGGCTATTGATGATAAGAACATCATATCAAGATTTCGAGCAATCACTTATCGAGCTTCTCACAGAGTTCTTGTGTGTACCTGATCAGGACCTATGAAGTGCATTGTGATTACACATCGTTTGGTTCGTGTATGGCATGAACGTCCTCAAAAGTGATAGATGTGGGCAAAGTCACAACGTTTAAAATACATTTTATGAAGTACAAGAATAAGAGAAAGTTTGGAAAAATATGGTCCAAGGCGCAGAAACGTGGGACTAGTTTAGTTTGAGATTTTCGTTAGAATTTAGTGTATTGGCTGATATGTCTGTTTTCAAACCACCTGTATAACTCTATGGTTCCATTTGTGTTTGTATGTCCAAGTATGTATCTGGATATTTCTGCTCGCGCTTGTCGATTTGTGTGTCTCTATATGTGTAGCTATGTGTATCTGTCTCTGTGCGTGTTCTGCATTAGTGTGTGTATGTATGTTTACATCTCTATTTCTGCATCTGTGTGCAATGGGAACTGTTTTGTTATAGGAAGAATCATTCAATAGTGTTGCAAGCCTCCCATTCTCCCCTCCCTCTCCCTCTGTCTCTCCCTCTTGTGCTGAAGGTGATATAATGCCATGCTCTATTGGTGTGTTTTAGGACTTTTCAATCCTTTCTTACATGTAAGATTATTTGTAAGGGTAAATCACTAAACATTGCATTTTACCAGATGTGTGTGTGTGTGTGTTTGTGTGTGTCAATGTGTGTGTGTGCCTCTGTGTGTGCCTACGTGTTTGTATGCAGCTGTGTATGAATGTGCGTCTGTGTGTATGCATGTCTTTGTGTGTCTGTGTGCGTTGGTGTGTGTCCTTGCTGTGTTTGTGCGTGCATGCCTGTGTGTCTGTGTACATCAGTGCGTGTGCATGTGTGTGGGAAATGTGGGTGTCTGTGTATGGGTTGTTGTGGATATCTGTCTGTTTGTGTGTGTGTGAGTCTCTGTGTGTGCTTGCATGTGTGTTGGCATGTATGGGTGTGTTTTCTGTGTGGTATATGTCAATGAGTGTGAGCTTCTGTCTGTGTGCCTATGTGTGTATGTCTGTGTATCTTTGTGCCTATGTGTGTGCGTGTGTGTGTGCGTGTGTGTGTCTGTATGTGTGTCTGTTTGTGTGTGTCTGTTTGTGTGTGTCTTTGTTAGCGTATGTTTGCATGTGTGGGGAGTGTGGGTGTGTATGTGACTGTTTGAGTATGTCCGTGTGTGCGTATGCCTGTGTGTGCCTGTGTGTGTATCTATGTGAGCGTGTGTGGGGAGTGTGTGTATCTGTGTGTGTGGAGGGAGAGTGTCGATATCTTTGTGGGTGAGACGTGTGGCTGTCTGTGTGTTTATGCGTGTGTCGGTTTGTGTGTCTGTCTGTTTCTGTCTGTGTGTTTGTTTCTGTGTCTGTGTGTGTGCATGCGTGTGTCTGTGTTGAAAGAGTGTGGTGCTGAACTGTTCAAGCAGCATCCAACGAGCAGGAGAGTCGAAATATCGAGCATAATCCCTTCATTAGGAATGAGGCTTGTTGGCCAAGGGGTCTGAAGTATAAATGTAAGGGGGTGGTGCTGGGGGGGAAGTAGCTGGGAAGGCGGTAGCGCTGGGGGTAAAGTAGCTCGGAAGGCGATTGTGAAATGAAGGTGGGGTGAAGGTGATAGTTTCAAGCGGAAAGGTGGACTGGATAGGTGAGAAGGAAGACGAACAGTTTGTACAGTTCAAGAAAGAGGTGCCGAGTTGGAGGGTTGGATCTGGAATAAGGTGAGGGGAAGGGAAATGACGAAACTGGTGAAGTCTACGGCTGTGTGTGTGTGTGTGTGTGTGTGTCGATCGACGTGTGTACGTCTCTGTGTGTCTGTGTGCCAGTGTGTCTGTCTGCATCTGCGTAAGTATGTGTCTCTTGCTGTGGGGTGGCTGTGAGTATGTGTGTGCGTGTGTGTGTGTGTATGTATGTGTGTCTGTGTTGAAAAGTGTAGTGCTGAAAAAGAACAACCGTTCAGGCAGCATCCAACCGACACTGAATGTATTTACAGACGGGTTGGATTGGCTTCTCACAAGGAGTGAGCAGGAAAGTCGAGTTGAGTCCTGGATTAGATTAGCCATGCTCTTATTGAATGACTGTGCAGGCTTGAGGGGCCAAATATCCTATTCCTGTTCCCATTTCATATGTTCTCATGTTAAGCTTTTGGAAAGTAACTGGTTATTTTCCTGGAAGTTGTACAATGTTGCATTCAAGGAGAGCAGAGAATTTTTTGAGTTAACTCTGGGTGGGGTATGGGAGCTGTATTCCCAGCGAATCTGGGTCTGGCCCACATCCCGAGCAGACGTTATAGAGAGGGCAAGCCTGGAAAGGGAGTGGGGGTTCACTTCCTGACCCAGCCCGGATTTTCCAAGTACATTTCTGAAACTCCACCTAATCATCCGAGTGGCCTTCATCTGCCCCTCTGTAGCAGGTCCGAAGGGCTGAATGGAACATCAGAATGTAGGGCTGAGGGACACGAGTGTGCGTGTGTATGTCAGTCTGCGTATGTACGTCTCTATGTATCTGTTTGTGCGCCTGGGTGTCACTGTGCATCTGGATGTGTGTGTGTCTCTATGGTTGTATCTGTGTAGGCGTGGGGTTTCTTTGAGTATGTGTGTGTCTGCGTGTGTGGGTCTGTGTGCAGCTGTATGTATGTCTGCGTGTGTGTTTGTTTCTGTGAGTGTGTGTTCATCTGTGTATGTATCTGTTTTTGACTGCATCTGTGTGTGTGTGTGTATGTCTGTCTGTGCTTGAATGGTGCTGTGAGCTGCTGCACTCCCTCTGTCCTTCCCAAATTGAATCCCTGATGATTTTCACCCTCCACTCCCACCTGTACAGTGGTGTGGAGAGGCCAGCAGAGACTGACAGCAACTGAAGGCTCAGCCGGTCTGACAGCATCTGTGGACAGAAATGAAAGGACCCTTCATCAGATCTCGTATCAGGGGGATACTACATCTCTGTAAGTACCATAGAGACTGCAGACTCGCCTCACACTGACGCACGCAGACAGACACACATTAATACAGAGTGATAGCGACACTAACTAATACACAGAAACACATATAGACATGGAGTGTCTGTCAATAATTCTCTTGCTCCACTGTGACCTTGTCAATATTTCACTTACTCTGTCTGGTGTGCGTCAGCATTTAAATCTGTCCTCAGGACGTGTGTTAATATTGCACTTATTCACAACAGTGAGTGAGTCAGTATTTCTGTGTAAAGTGTGATTATAGGACAATTTCAATGTTTGCAGATACCAAACCTGGATGAATTATGAAGTGATTGGAGATCAGCGTGGAACTCCAGCAGGACAGTAACACATTGGTGTAGGTTTCAGGTTGATGGCAGATCGGGATTAATGCAGAGAAGTTTGAGGTGATGCACCTTGGTAGGAATAACTCTGAAAATCAATATTATACATTCTGTACCAATATAAAGCGGGTGTAGCAGCAGTGGTCACTGCCTGTATATGAGCTCAGATTATTGAAGATATCAGGACAAGTGGGGAGAGCAGAAAATATCACAGATTAGTATCAGTATCTGAACTGTTTACTGGAGGAGGTGGAGGAGGAGCCTCCGTGCTCCCTTCCTGGGAGGTGATGGTGAAGATGTGTTGTGAGAACTGCCAGTGGGTTTAAAGTGAGAATTGTTCTTCACCCAGCATCGCTTATTACAGAGTTGGTGGGACGTGGATGTTTCAGAATCTCCACATGAGGTGTCCTGGTCCTCTCTGGCTCCTACCAGAATCCTCCCCACGTGGCCCACTCTGTGAAGAGAATGGTCCTCCTCTGTACTAGTCCCTTCACCAGGCCTTCCGTGTCTCTGTTGACAAACCATCGTGTAATGCCCGTTATCTTCCACGCTCGGGGTAAACTGCGCAGGGCAGCCCCAAACGAAGAAAGCTCAACAGTGTGCCCAATGGCCTTTTGAAGATGGCACCAGTGCCAGGGATCTCGGAATTTCTAGGGTCATGCGGGCGTTCGTGAGTACCTCCAACCATGAAGGAAAATCGAGCTGGCATTGAATGACAGGGATGCCATGGGGTGGGGTAGGTAATTAATGAGGTGAGTTTGTTGAGATATGAACAGGAAACTATCTCAATCTCATACAGACAATCCTTTCGTCATACTCAATGAAAATGTCACTGTGACGAATTATTGTGAGATGAATCCCAATGTGTCGAAGGTTTTGCTGACCCTACTCACAGTTTACAAAGCTGCAGAACAAATGCTCATCCAATACTCTCCATCATCTGAACTCGCACCAATATCCTGTTCACCCATCATTCCTGGAAAAACTGGCTCATGTTGCAGGATACTGTCAAAATGTCTTCATTTCAGCATTCTGGATTCTGAGAACACATCCCTCAATGGCATTTTCTCTCAATCTCGCTCTCTCTGTCTATTCCCCAAACCCGTCCCATTTGTTGATTCTTAAACTGATATCCCCGCCATCTCTCCCAGGCGATGATGTTCACACCCACAGCACGCCTGTGTCATGATACAATGGAGATATTGAGCTGTAAATGGAGGGGAGTTTCACATCCTGTCACTTCCAGCATGGTCTGCAAGTTTCCCCACACTGAGCAGTGATCTAACACAGCATTACTGAGCATTGTACCATGGTGATGGACACAGTTCCACACCCTGGCCGCATGTCACATCTGGATTTATACATCAATGCAGTGCTGTGGTCGGCATACCTTTCCACTCTGGGTAAATTATGGTTGCATTGCACAGTACACCAACACGGTCTGCACAGGGCTCCCTGCTGAACACATATCTCATCTGGGTTTATAGATAAATACACTGCTATAGTGCGCACAGTGTTCCCCTCTGGACTGATTACAGGGTGGGGTTCAGCAGTACACTTGCCTGGTCTGTGCAGTGCTCCATGCCGAACAGATATCTCCTCTCGGTGTATGGTGTCAAATCTGGTTCGCTGATGTGGATTGAGAATGTGATTTCACTCATCCTTTCAGTTGTTTTGACAATGCCTTAATTTTTGTTCTCATTAATGTGACTGGACCCTCCAAATTGTGACTCCTCTGGCCAGTCCCATTCGTCAGTCTACCTCCATCATTCGGCAATATGTTGTCAATGAGTAATTGTCCATTTTCATGTGAATAATTGTCTTGTCTATTTCCCTGGCCTTTGGCATAGCTCACCCTGGAGCATCAGGATTAACCACAATAATCCTCAGTAAGGTCACTCCTCAGAAACAACGCTCCAGGGAATATAGTCCTAGCCCATTCATACTCTCCGTGTAGCTCAAAATCATTCGCCACCACCGCTCCCACAACACTGTCAATATACATGGCAGCTTTCTAGTTGAACAACATCTTTCCTACAGCAGTGAGAGCAAAATTAAATGCAGTTTTACAGAAGTGGCTGAACCTCGCATGTTGGCAAAAGTGAGTATTGCAGATGCGGGAGATTAGATTCGAGTCTGCGGTGCTTGAGTAGCACATCAGGCCAGGCAAAATCCGAGGAGTAGGAGAATCAATGTTTTGGGCAAAAGTGCTATTCCTGATAAAGGACTTTTGCCCAAAACATCGAATTTCCGTGCTCCTCGGATGCTGCCTGACACGTTGTGAATTTTCCAGGACGACACTCTTAATCCAGTGTAAATCCCAGAAGGCCTCCTTCTTCAAATACAGCAATTTCCCTTCCCACATGGTCGACGATGCCATCCAGAGCATCTCATCCAATTCCCGTACCTCTGCCTTCAACATTCACCCCTCCGAACTCAACAGGAAACGAACATCCTGTTCCTCATCTTCCATCCCACCAAATTTCCAGATACAATGCATTATCCTCCCCCATTTGCGCCACCTACAAACAGACCCCACCACCAAGGATATATTTCCCTTACCACCCCGATCTGCGTTCCATAAAGAACATTCCCGGCATGACTCCTTTATCAGGTCCACACCACCCAATAACCCACCCTACACTCCAGGCACTTTCCCGTACCACAGCAAGAATTAGTAAAGCTGCACCTTCACCTCCCCCTCCCCTCCGTCCGAAACCCAAAAGAATCCTTCCACATAATTCGGAGTTTTATCTGTATTTCCACACACGTTGCCTACACTACCCGTTGCTCCTGATGTCTCCTCGATATTGGGGAGACCAGACGCCAATGTGAGGAACACATCAGAGAACATGTCTGGGACACCCACACCAACCAACCCCACCACGCCGTAGCAGAACACTTTATCTCCCCCCATCCACTCCGCCCTGGACATGCAGGGCCTGGTCCTCCTCCACCACCAAATCTTAACCACCCAACGCCTGGATGAAGAAAGATTCATCTTCTGCCTTAGGACCCTGCAACCACACAGGATCAATGTGGATTTCACAAGTTTTCTCATTTCCCCACCCTCAAATTTATCCCGGTTCCACATTCCAACTCAGCGCCTCCCCATCCTACCTGTCCAACTTCCTTCACATCTATCTGCCCCACCCTCCTCTCCGACATATCATCTCCAACCCTTCCTTCATCTACCTATCACATGATCAGCTACCTTCCCCAACCCCATCCTTTCCCATTTATCTCTCAGTTCCCTTGGCCACAAGCCTCCTTCCTGATGAAGGGCTTACACAAGAAATGTCAATGCTCCTCTGATGTTTCCTGACCTGCTGTGCTTTTCCAACACCTGACTCGACTCTGACTTCGAGCATCTGCAATCCTCACTTTCTCTCTTGCGTTAATGTATCCAGAAAATTCCCCATCAGACATCTTATGCAGCTGCTTTGTTATTTTATATCTGTCTCCTTTATAAACAGAGTGGGACATAAACAGCCCTGCAGTTCTCTGGCAATGCTCCCACATACAAGGAAACATTTAACAAATGGAATATGTATAGTCCGTCCATCAGTAAACCTCATCCATTCCAGCGAGACTGAGTAAATATTCCCTTTTATTACGGTATGAAATGTTATGTAAGTAAGGGGTTAACTGAGACTTTTTGTTCGGTGACTGTGATTAATGTCAGTCACCATGGATTCTAATTATCCCAGTGGAGAGTTTATGTCTTTTACTGATAAATGGGCGCCGTTCAATGTGTTATCCCATAGTCTGAGCGGGAGCATCATCGACAGCACTAACAAGGATCAGCAGCTCCAGATGGAGAAGGGGAGCAGAGATCATCACCTGAGAACATTAGACTGGAATGTTCCAACAATGGACAGGGGTTTATCCGATGATGTTTCAACCCTGTCGATATATTATGATAGGATGCCATTAGTATGGCGGATCTATTATGCTCTTCGCATTATTCAATATTTTTATTATCCTTTCCTCTCTATCGTTGGTGTCCCTGGTAAGTCTCACCGTCCAGCTATGTTTTTTACTAGAAACCAGGTATGACTGCGTTACTGCTCTTTCACATAGCATTCACTTCTTGTGGCTATTATTGTTCATGGTGAGACTCTGAACTCAGATATTGACTGCACAGACCACGACAAACTGCATCAGGGAACTTGTTCAATTACTGTCTCCCTTTTGTGCTTCTGGCAGTGCTACCAATGGATATCTATGTTGACCTACTCAGTTTTTGATGTGAACCATTGTCTCCCTGTCCTTGTTATTTAAATATTGGGAGTGTGGAGATCATTGTCCTCTATTATGTTTACAGACTCCATTTCCATCCTGGGACTCCATCCCATCTCTGGCCAATATCTTTTTTTGTTCATTTCTCGGTCTTGGGCATCGCTGGCTGACCAGTATTAATAGCCCATTCCTAGTTGCCCATGAGAAGATAGTGGTGAGCTGCCTTCTTGAATCGCTGCAATCCACTTGCTGTGGGTTGACCCATAATGCCGTTAGGGAGGGAATTCCAGGATTCTGAACACACGACTGTGAAGGAACACCGGTATATTTCTAAGTCAGCGTAGCTAGCGGGTTGGAGGAGAACTTGCAGGTGTTGTTTGACACAGATGAATCACAACTTTGATGATCCCTTTGGCCATGAGCCAATTCCTGACACCATGCCATGACAATTATTAACTTTAACAACTCACTGCTCCAGATTGTACTTCACTGGCTTAACTCATCTGCTGTTTGGAACTTGAGCTGTGAAATACAGACTTAATGATGACAACAATCTGATGCTGACATTCTCTGGTTGAAATCTGAAGGAACAAATCTGATTCCAAATCAGATCAAAATCCCATCCACCTTACGTTTCTGTGCACGCTGATCTATATTGCTATTGTGTCTTGCAATGCCTTTATTTTAATATTCTCCAGCACTTTAACTGATCTGTCCATGAAATTTCCCACAGACTTTCTGTGTCGATTATTCAAATCCCTGCCAGTTGTTCATATTTTAACCGGTTTCCTTCAAGTGCATTTTCTCCCAAGCATTGATTTTCACATTCAACCAACCAAATGCACACCCCCACCACACTCACTCATTCACTCACTCAGTCACTCACTCACTTACTCACTCATTCACTCACACACACACACACACACACACACACCTTATACTGGTCTAATGGAGATAGAAATTTTCCCCTGCTGTGTGTAATTGATGTGTGTATCGTTCACATAAGATAGTAAAGGTTATCAATGTTCCTTTTGCTGTGCAGATAATCCAGTTTACTGAGCACTACACTACTTTGGCCTGAACAGCTCTCCATGTTGGTCTTCTTCCAGTTTATGTTTTTTGAAGTGTTCTGTGAAGCCGATTCAGAATTTGATGAAACAATCCATTTACCTTTATTCAATGTTCTCATTCTTGTAAACGTGCTCTCTAATGAGTCAATCCTCCAGTTAGTGCCACTATCCATCTTTTCCTCCATATTTCCACAACATGTTCTCAGTTTATAGAACATAGAACAATACAGCACAGAACAGGCCCTTCGGCGCACGATGTTGTGCCGAACATTTGTCCTAGCTTAAGCACCCATCCATGTACCTATCCAATTGCCGCTTAAAGGTCACCAATGATTCTGACTCTGCCACTCCCACAGGCAGCGCATTCCATTCTCCTGCCACTCTCTAGGTAAAGAACCTACCCCTGACATCCCCTATACCTTCCACCCTTCACCTTAAATTTATGCCCCCTTGGAACACTCTGTTGTACTCGGGGAAAAAGTCTCTGACTGTCTACTCTACCTATTGCTCTGATCATCTTATAAACCTCTATCAAGTCATCCCTCATCCTTCGCTGTTCCAATGAAAAAAGGCCTAGCACTCTCAACCTATCCTCGTACGACCTATTCTCCATTCCAGGCAACAGCCTGGTAAATCTCCTCTGCATCCTCCCCAAAGCTTCCACATCTTTCCTAAAATGAGACGACCAGAACTTCACACAGTACTCCAAATGAGGCTTTACCAAGGTCCTGTAAAGCTGCAACATCATCTCACGACACTTGAATTCATTCTCTCTGCTAATGAACGCTAATACACAATAGGCCTTCTTACAAGCTCTATCCACCTGAGTGGCAACTTTCAAAGAGCTGTGAACATAGACCCCAAGATCCCTCTGCTCTCCACATTACTCAGAACCCTACCGTTAACCCTGTATTCCGCATTCTTATTTGTCCTTCCAAAATGGACAACCTCACACTTGGCAGGGCTGAATTCCATCTGCCACTCCTCAGTCCAACTCTGCATCATATCTATATCCCTTTGCAGCCGACAACAGCACTGCTCATTATCCACAACTCCACCAATCTTCGTATCATCTGCAAATTTACTGACCCACCCTTCCAGTCCCTCTTCCAAGTCATTAATAAACATTACAAACAGCAGAGGACCCAGAACTGATCCCTGCGGAACTCCACTTGTAACTGGGCTCCAGGCTGAATATTTACCATCTACCACCAATCGCTGACTTCGACCGGTTAGCCAGTTCTCTATCCAACTGGCCAGATTTCCCACTATCCCATGCCTCCTGACTTTTTGCATAAGCCTACCATGGAGAACCTTGTCAAATGCCTTAGTAAAATCCATGTACACTACATCCACTGCTCTACCCTCATCCATATGCTTGGTCAACTCCTCAAAGAATTCAATAAGACTTGTAAGGCAAGACCTACCCCTCACAAATCCGTGCTGGCTGTCCCATTAATTGTCTGTTTCTATATTTACTGTGAATCTCTCTGTCCCTCTGTATCTTTCCAAAGCCTTGGTTTTTGGCTCCCTTTTGTATCGATTGCTGGCATTGTGAAGTTCAGAAACAATGAAACGGTGTGTGTCAGGCTGATGTTCACTTCCTGGTGTATCTCATGTGGTGCCCCATGGAATGGATGGGAGGATGTTGTGTGCGTCGGGCTGTTGTTCACTTCCTGGTATGTCCCATGTGGTGCTCCATGGACGGGGTGGGGGGTGTTGTGTGTGTCGGGCAGTTGTTCACTTCCCGGTGTGTCCCATATGGTTATCTGTGGACGGGGGTGGGGTGTGTGTCAGGCTGTTGTTCACTTCCCGGTGTGTCCCATGTGCTGCTCCATGTTGGAAATGGGTGTGTGTATCTGTCTGTTATTCACTGCCTGCTGTATACTATGTGGTGCTCCATGCTGGATAGGGGTTTCAGCAGCTTTGACTCACATCTATGAAAGGTGGTCTGTGCCTGTCCACGAAACATCTGACGTCTGTGACTGTCCCTCTGAGTGGATCGTGCAGCCAGGAACACGAGGAAGCGCCTTGAGTATTGTTGTAAAGGATCAGGTATCTAACATCTCTGACAATGCTGTCACTTTAAAAACGTTTTTTTTTGTGCTCTTTTTTAAAAGAGAGATCTTAAAGGCCGAACTGCCGACTGCAAACGACTCAAGTAAATAATTTAGGAGGCTCTAGGTTTTGTTTTTAAATAGTGATAACAATGGCCAGCTCTCACAGACCAGACTTTTCACTTTTTCTGAGCTGTAACAGTCACCAGGTGCCTCGGGTGGGAGAAGGGATGGACGCTTCAGTAAATGATCCTTTGCTGCTATTCTCTCTGAAATCTGTCTTGATGCTGTTTCTTTCTGAATTCGAGATCTGCATACAAGACTGAAGGGCCTCCGATGTGTCTTTTTGCCAAGGGATGACTTTATGAGTTGTTAGTCCATTGTAACAGTTCGTTAGTAGAAGGTACTTTATCTATTATTCTGTTAAGGTTTCCGTAGTTATGTTATTTTAAACTCCTCATCTTTTTACGCATTTTTATTCGAGAGATTAAATAAATTTTGTTTTGCTTAAAACGAGTGGTCTGATCAGCCGCATCATATCTGGAACACCCATTTCATATAAGCCAAGGTTGGCGTCCAGGCGACAAATACTAAAGTATTTTCAGCGCATCTGGTCTGGTCCACAGCAAACTTGGGACACTTACCCTTTTCGAAATCGACAATTCCAAATTGGGTTCAGAATTATAATCCCTACTGTGTGAAAATAGTTCACTTGGCCCATCAAGTCCACACCAACCCTCCAAGGAATGAGCCACCCAGCCCCATTCCCCTCCCCTATTACTCCATATTTACCCCTGACAATTGCAACCAACCTGCACATTCTTGAAAAGTCCGGGCAATTAAGCATGGCCAATTCACCTAATTTGCACATCTTTGTGCTGTGGGAGGAAAACGGAACACCCAGAAAAAACCCACGCGGGGACCGGGAGAATGTGCTCAGGGAGATTGTTGGGCTCAATGGCAGCGACTAGGTAGTTGGTAGTGTCTTTTGTTCCGGGTGTTGAATTCGGTTGGTTTGAACAGTGCTTTGTGTAATAGTGTTTTATTTTCTGTCTGGAAGAGTCCTCTCGGCGTAGAAGAAGTGAAGTTCGAGATTTTACAAAAGGTGAGCAAGGTAAAGCTGTTAGAATTGGCAGACAAGCTGGAGTTGAGTTTTAGTTTGTCTGTGAGAAAAGAAGAGATAATTTCAGCTGTAGCTTGGCATTAACACTTTGGTGGAAACACCATCATAACCTTTGGAAATGGATGGAATTCATTTGCAAACGAGGCAGTTTGAGCACAAAAAGGAATTGAGACTCTTTTGATTATGATTAAAAGTAGAATTAAAAGAAAAGGAGAGGAAGAAGAAAGACAGAAAAAGAAAGAAAAAATGTAGAAAGAGAGAGAGTTTCAACTTCAAAAGTTAGCAATTTGAGAGGAAAGTCGACTTAACAGGGTAGAGATGAAGGGAGACGGTAGGCTGAATGAGGAGGATATAGAGGTCATAGTATTAAGATGCTTGGCGGAAAGTATGGAGGGGATGTCAGAGGCTGGTTCTTTACGCAGAGAGTTGTGAGAGCATGGAATGCGTTGCCAGCAGCAGTTGTGGAAGCGAGGTCATTTGAGATATTTAATAGACTGCTGGACATGCATATGTTCACAGAAAGTTGAGGGTTCATACATTAGATTCACCTGACCTGTGGATCAATGGTCGGCACAAAATCGTCGGCTGAAGGGCCTGTTCTGTTCTGTACTGTTCTATATTCTATGTTCTATGATAGTGAGGACGAGCAACTCTATGGTAGTCAAAGGCCTGATGGGGATCTGCTTAACTATGTACAGTCATTGTCCACATTTGATGAGAAGGATGAGGAAGCCTTTTTAATTTCAATTCAGAAAGTCATTAAACGAATGCGGTGGCCAGTGACCATGTTGGTTTAGTTGATCCAATCAAAGCTGGTGAGGTATTAGCATACCTATCGGAGAAGGGACCTGGAGAGTATGAGGAGGTGAAGCAAGCCATCTGAAGTGCATACGAGCTTGTGCCAGAAGCCGACAGACAGCGTTTTAGGAATCTAAAAAAAAAGGGTCCCTGGTTAAATGTACATTGAGTTTGAAAGAATGAAACAAAGTAATTTTGAAAGGTGTGTTCTATTAAAGCGCATGATTTGTGCACATTTTGATTTTTTTCCTTATAAATCCTGTCTCTAAGGTCTTCCTCTCTCCCTAAAACCTGGTGAAGAAGCAGCTCTCAGAAAGCTAGACACTCCAAGTAAACCTGCTGGACTATAATCTGGTGTCGTGCGGATTTTGTCCTTGTGCAACCCAGTCCAAAACCAGCACCTTCATATCATGGTTTTTATTAGTTAGCCAATCCTCTCTCCAGGCCCTTTTTTTTCTCACACAATGTGCTCTTGTCTTGCATACTAATCGCTTTTGAGGCACGTTTTGCAATTGCTTCTGGAAGTCCAGATATAATACATCTGTAGGATCCCCTTCATCCATCTTGCTTGTAACATTTTTTAAATCCTAGTCAAATGATTCAAACATGATTTATCCTTAGTAATACTATGTTAACTGTTATGGATCGTGGGTTGACTTTGAAAATATCCCATTATTAATTCCTTCATACCAGATTCTAACAATTTGCCTTCATCCCAATAATTTGCCCAATATTTTACATTCCCTAGTGAAGTTGGTTATTCTAAGTTCTTCCCTTTCTATAACCCGCACATTCTCTTTCAACTCCTGTAATACAGGCAAAAAGCTGTAAAAGATCTGCTCCAATTGCTGTGTAAGATGAATGAGTGGCTGATTTGAATCATCCTTTTCAATGTTTGATCAGGGGTCGTCAGCGTGAAGTCATCAGACGGAAGTCATACCGAACGAATTATTTTGATTTAATTCAGAGAGGTCATTTATATAGTTATTCAGCCAGGACTTTGAAAACGCCCCTCGGGGGAAACTGATGAAGGAAGTACAATCTCATGGTATCAAGGGTAACTTCGTAAGTGGCATTCAAATTGTCTTCGTGGCAGGAGACTGAGGGTGGTGGGAGAAGGCTGTTTATGTGACTGGAGACCAATATCTCCTGGTGTACCACAGGGATAAGTGCTGTGTCCCTTATTATTTGTGGTATTCATAAATGATATAGATGTGAATGTGGAGGGGGTGGGAGAGTGCGACGAATAAGTGTACGTTTGATACAATGATTAGCCGGGTGATTGCCAGTGAGGAGGAAGGTCTTATGTTGCAGGAAGATACAGATGGAATGGTCAGATGGATGGATCAATGGCTGACGGAATGTCACCCTGATAAAGGAAGGAACGTGACAGGGGAGGACTCACTGAATGGGAGCACACCAGGAAGCTCAGAGGGTGCTTCGCCACACATCCCTGAATGGAACTGGACAGGGTAATATGTTAGCTAAGAAGTCACATACAACTCTTAGCATAACGTTTATTAATCGAAACGTAGATTGTGAAAGTTACATAGGACTTTAGTTCGGCCAAGATGGAATACTGTGTACAGTTCTGGGAGCCACATTACAGGAAAGATGTGATTGCACTGGAGGGCTGCAGAGGAGATTTACCAGGATGTTCCCTGGGATGGAGCATATCAGCTATGGAGAGAGGCTGGATAAGCTTTGGTTGTTTGCTTCGGAGCAGAGAATGTTGGGGGCATATGATTCAGAAGGATAAGATTACGAGGAGCATGGAGACTGGCGATAGACAGCAGCTGTTCCTTTTAGTCAAAGGACCAAGACAAGCAGCAGACTTTTAAAGTGAAGGATTTGAAGTTTAGAGAGGATTTGAGAATTCTCAACCAGACGGTGTTGGGGCAGGAATAAACTTCCTGAGAAGTTAGTTGTGATGGGTAATATCACAACCGTTAAACAATAATTTGACCAAAACTTGGCGTATCAGAACATTTCTGGCTATGGATCACGTGTAAGAAATTAGGACTAATGTAGATCATGCTTTTTTTGATGGAACAGAGTCCATGCTTCTGTGATTGTTTCAATGTAGAGGAAAAAAACTGTTAGGAAAGTCAATGGTGTGTTGACGTTCATTTTAGGAGGATTTGTGTACAGAAGAAAGGGTGTGTCACTGTCACTGTACAGAACTTTGTGTTGTCATAAGGTTTGACTTCACATGGTTCTGACTCTGGCATGTTCACCCACAGTCATCACTGAATCATAGATCAGCTTGATGGTAATGCTAGACTGACGGATTATCCTGTGTGATAAATTCCAGATTATGATTGAAAACAATGCTGCTGCTGCTGTGGTCTTCAGCACCACATGAAGTCCCCGTTTGAGCTGCAATATCTGCAATTCAGTTCTACTGACTGTCCCCCAGTTCACACCGAGACTCATTCACACATCAGACCTGTACTCGGTGAACTAACCTGGTTTCTGATTTGGTAGCACTTCTATTTTCCTATTCTCATTCCACTGTTCTTGATGTCATTGCCTCCAATTTATTGTCTTCCTTAAACCCTTTATCATATTCATCTGATTTTTTTTTTCCATTACCATAATACCATAATCTGTGTTTGATGAGAGTGTATTTTCCTCTCTCTGGTCATGAGTAAGAGCTTTGTCGTGTCAGTGATGCCAGCCTTATGTAGTTGCAGAGCCAATAAATGTGTGCACCTAATGTTACTGTCCAATTCACGCTGACAGCGCTCCATATCAGACAGTGCGTTCGAGCAGCTTTGACACACGTCTATGGAACTTGCTCAAAATAGAAATTGCTGAAGACACAATGCAGGTCTTGCAATATCTTGTGGAGTGAATGTAAAGTTGATCTTTCAGGTCCGGTGACCCTTCTCCAATGCTTCCAGTTTCACCAGTAATATTTGCATTTTTCTTTCCGGTATCCATTGTTATTTGTTTAATTAAATATCTGTTCTGTGCCTATTCATTTCCTGAGAAACTCATTGGTATGGCAGCATCTGCAGAGACAGAGAAACAGAGTGAGTGTTACAAGTCTAGTGTGACAATTCTTCAGAACAGAGAAGGATTGGCAACTGGGCTCTTTAATCCGTTGACAGAGGTGAGAGGATGGGTGATGGGGAAAAGAGGGCATGGCAAAAAAGATAAACCGGCTTTTAGCAGTGGTGAACGAGATTATGTGAAATGAATTTAAATTAAGGTGTGAATGGGGGAAAGGGGTTCTCTCTGCTGAGTGCAAGATAAAGAAAACACAACCACAAAAGGTCATAGGGAGAGGAGGAGGGAGAATGCATGAAAAATGGAGAACAGCCATAATGGGTTCAGGCTGCGAAGTTATGGAATTGAATATTAACTCCTACAGGCTGTAACGTACCAAAGTATAAAGTGAGGTGTGACTTGCGCTTGGGTTGTGTTTCATTGAGACTTTGCAGCAGCCCAGGAACGAAAGTTTCACATGAGAGTGAGGTAGACTATTGAAATGGGAAGCAATGACAAGATCAGAATTATTCCTCCAGAGTGGAAGTGTTCCACAATCCAGTCTCTGTTTGGTCTCCCCAATGTAAAGGAGACTGCTTTGTGAGCTGCAATGGCAGGAGACTAGATTGAAAGAGTATAAATGAAGTGTTGCTTCACCTGGAAGTTGTATTTGGGGCCTTGGACAGTGAGGAGGGAAGAGGTGAATGGGCAAGTGTTACAGTTTCTGCAATTACAAGTGCCATTGGGAGAATAGTGAAGTGCTCCGGGTGATGGAAGTTGTCACAGAGGGAATGGTCCCTGTGAAATGCTGACAGTGGACAGGAGGGGAATATGTGTTTGATGGTGCTGCCCTGCAGGTGATGGTGGAAGTTGGCGGAGGATGATTTTGTGAATGTGGATTCTAATGCAGCAGGAAGTGAGGACAAAGGGGAGGTCTACCATTGTTCTGGGAAGGAGGGGACGGAGTGAGGGCAGACAGTGGGCGATGGGACAATCACAGCTGAAGGCCCTGTCCACGAGAGTTAGGGAATTTTTGGTTTGAAAGAAAAGGAGGACACGTTAGAGGCAGCTCACTGGAATGTGACATCATCAAACAGAAATAACAGAGACGGAGAAACTGGGAGAGTGGAGTCAGCCTCTAAATTGAGGATTTCTGTCTCACATCTGGTCTCAAGCGGGATGTGGAAATAGACCCAAAGGATGGTCATTGGGTATACACGGGCAGACATTCAAGCAGATATCCCATAAGGCTCAGGCATTAGAGTTTCTGTTCAAAAAGAAGGATTCGATAATGAGATGAACCACCCATGGTTGACAAAAGCAGTCAACGACACTATACAGTCACAATTTAATAAGCATTAGTGTAGTGCCGGGCTTGGATGTTTATTTCAGGGAGCAGAAGCAGGTGCTAGGCATGAATTTCAGCTGTGCTTCCTGAATTACCCCTAGACACCATTACAATTACTGCTCCGTCCTCTTCCCTGCCTCATCTCTCCTTCCTGTTTCCAGGTTCTCCCTCTCCAATTACATGGCACATTCTCTCACGTTATGGTCCCTCCCAACTTCACAATTTCATCAATTCTACCTTCCCTGCACTAGCATCAAGCTGCGTCTTGTGCTGCTATTTTTCCTCTGGTCTCAGTGTAGCTCGACCTCCCACGCAGATCTCATTCCAGAAAGTGTCCTTCTTGTAGTAAACCTTATTGAAAACACCTCTCTCCCTTCGCACTGAATTCACATTGTGATCCAAAACCCAAAAATTATACTCAGCCTTCATCTCACTCTGCTAAAGTCCCTGCACGCTGACAGTGTGGTATAAGAATTCCTTTCCTTACATAGATCTGGCCAGATATACATATTCGCTGTCGAGATCATCACCCCCTTTCGACCAAGGAATTCAGGTGCTTGATGTCTTATTGGCACTAGTAAGAGTTTTATGCTGCCTTAGTATTGTAACCTGGAGAGAAACATATCACATCATGAAGTTTGGGGTGAGTGTTGTTTACCTGTCAGTTTTAATATTGTTAAAATTTCTAATGCTTATCTTTAAATTCTTGTTCTTGAAGTTAGTATCAGATGGAGTCTAGGAGGGGGAGAGGTGACATTTTAGAAGATTGTAAAATCATGTGAGGCATGCATAGGGTGAATAGCCAAGGTCTTTTCAGCAGAATAGGAGAGTCCAAACATAGATTACATAGCTTTAAGGAGAAAGGGGAAAGATTTAACAGGGTCGAAGGGGCAATGTTTTCACACAGAGCGTGATGTGCGTATAGAATCAGCTGCCAGGGAAGACTGGTAGATGCAAGCACAGCTACAACATTTCAAAGACATTTGGACAAACATATGAATGGAATAAGTTCAGAGGCATATGGGCCAAGTGCAAGCAAATGAGACTAGTTTAGTTTAGAAAACCTGTCACCATGGACAAGTTGGACCAAAGGGTCTGTTTGAGCGATATGACTGTATGAATCTAGAATGCGAGGAAAAAGGCAGAAAGATATTATGCAAGCAAATTGACAAGAAATATCAAAACAAACGGCACTACCTTTTCTGTGTATATGAAGAAAGTCCAAGATGAATGTGTGACCTTCGGTAGAAATGAAGTCAGGAAAGTAGATTGAGGACGTTTGGAGGGTGTGCCTGGAGGGAACAGACAGATAATTTACACCAGAATTTTACTTCATTCCTCACAGGGGAGGGCACTGTTAGTATTCCAGTGATATAAACAAAATGGTCATAGGACGGAAGTTATTGAACTACCTCTAACGAAAGGAACAAGGTGATTTTAAATAAACAGATAAGACTAAGGGTATACAGGTCAGCAGTATTTCATGGTTAATTTTAAAAGCAGCGGTTACAGAATTACTGGTAGTACTGTGTGAAAAATTCCATAATATTCTGGATTGCAGGAATGGACCAGCGATTTTAGAGACCATCCAATTTGGTGTCTGTCTTCAAGAAAAGAGCGAGACTGAAAGCAGCAGCCATTTAGCCTCACCATTATTGCTGGGAATCTGTGAGAGTCTGTTATTAAGGAAGGGACTGCAGGGCATTTAGAAAAGCTACATATGGTTTTGTGAAAGGGGATCTATATTTTGCCTGTAAAATCATTCAATGCTATTTTGCTGGAGATCCCTGAGAATGTAACAAACGGACTTGATAAAAGGGAACTGGTAGACACGAGACTTTCTAGAGGGTTTCCAAAAGGTATAACAAAGTAAAGGTTCTTACACATTACTGGAGCTCATAGTATGATGGATAATATATTAGCATGGGATGACGGTTGGTTAACACATAGAAATCGGACAGTCAGGGTTAATGGATCTTCCCGATAAAATGTATCTGCTGGAGTACCACAAATGTCAGTGCAATGGCACGATTTTTTTACAATCTATACTGATAGCCTGACGGCAAGATCTAAGTGAATTATACATCCGAGTTTGAGGATGACACAGAACTAAAAGGCAGACTGTTATTTAGTGGAAAGGACTAACACGAAAAGAACAGTGCAAAGGCATGGGGTTGTTCTTGTGTCTGAAACATAACGTCAGCATGCTGATGCCGCAAGTAACTAGGTTGGTTCATTATGCCGGTTCCTGGGATGAAAGGGTTGAAATATTGAGTACATCTGAAATGGCGAGACGTTTTTTACCATTGTGGTTGAAATGAATGAGGGTGATCTCTGCAAGATCCAGAGGGGGCTTGACAAGGTAGATTTTGAGAATGTGGATCCATTTCAGGGCAGAGTCTCGAACTCCGGGAAGTAGATACAGAATAAGGAATATGCAAAGAAATGTCTTCTTGCAGAAGGTAGTGAATGTCTGGAATTCCCTTCGCCAGAGAATGTGGGGGCTGGGACACTGAATGTATAAACAGAAGGGGTGAATTGGGTTTTGACGTATCAGCGAGTCCAGAGATACAAGGGTTAGCAGGAAAGTGGGGTTAAGCTCTGAAGTAGATCAGCCATGTTCTGATTAAATGACATTGCAGGCTTGAGGGGCCGAATGGCCTGGTCCGGTTCCCTTTCTTTCATTGTTATGTTATTATTTTGGAAAGTAACTAGTTATTTTCATGAAAATGGTGTTGTACAATGTTGCATTCAGGCAGAGCAGAGGATTTGTTTGAGCTAACCCTGGAAGCGGGTAAAGGGCTGTATTCACAACGAATCAAGATCTGTAACATGACCCACAACTGGAGCAGCAGTTAAGGAGAGGCAAAGCCTGGAAAGAGGGATCGGGGTGGAGTTCAATTCCTGACACAGACTAGAATTCCAAAAGGAGGCCTAAGCATCGGAGTGGCCTCGCTTTGCAACTGTGTAGAAGGTCCAAAGGGCAGAATGACACAACATTACAAATGGCTGCGGGATAGGAGTTGGCCATTCTGCACTTTCATACGACTCCACCAGTAAATAAGACCGTGGCTCATCTCATTGTGGTCCCGACTGCATTATCCCTGATTCACCTGTCTATTGACAACTAGACGAAGCCAGCCTCGATATAATATATAAAGACTCAACCATCCCAAACTTCTGGGAAAGAGAATTCCCACTTGAATGAAATCCCACTTTGTTAATTTCTCCTCATTCCTGTTGTGACTGAGGTTGGAGGGTGTCACTGTTTCCTTTTGTAATCCAACTCCTTCACTGCTCAGAACAAATCTTAAATGACACCAGTTTGGTGATATAGCCGATGATAAATGTCTCAGACTGGGTCAGGTTCAGTGATAGGAACAAAACAGACACATTTCTTTAGTCAGCCACAAATAATCAACAGAACTAACACAGCAGCATGGTGGATCTGCTGTTAGCGCTGTTGCCTCACATCACCAAGGAGCTGTGTTAAATTACATCCTTGGGCGACCCTCTATGTAGAGTTTGAACATTCTCCCTGTGTCTGTGCTCGTTTCCTCCCAGTGCTCCAGTTTCCTGCCACAGTCCAAAAATGTGTAGCTTAGGTGGTTTGTACATGCCAAATTGCCCATAGTTCCCAGTGATATGTAGATTAAGTGGGTTAGTCATGCGAACTGCAGGATTACATGGATAGAGTAGGGGTCAGGTCTGGGTGGGATGCTATTCGGTTTGTTAGTGTGGATTTGATGGGCAGAATGTTCTGCTTCCACACTGTTGAGTTTCTGTACCAATGGCAACAAATCTGGCCCATAGAAACACCCAGTGGGTATCTACCTGATACACGCTGCTGGAGGTCTTGTATTTTTCAATGAGATCATCTCTCTTTCTATGTGTAACCTGTTAAAGTCTCCATAATATAGGGCCTTCATCCCTGGAATATATGAATTGAAACATCGCTGAACAGCTTCCAATGTAATTATATCCGTTTTGCAAGGTTTGTGAAGGTTTGTAGCTCAGGTTGTGGTTTAGGGTGTAGGTTTGCTCTCTGAACTGCAGGTTTGATATCCAGGTAATATTTCATTACCTGACTAGGCAACATCATTAGTGGCGACTTCCAAGTGAAGCGAAGCTGTTTCCTCCTGCTTTCTATTTATATCTTTCTCCTGGATGGGGTTCCTGGGGTTTGTGGTGATGTCATTTCCGGTTCGTTTTCTGAGGGGTTGATAGATGGCATCAAGATCTATGTGTTTGTTTATGGCGTTGTGGTTGGAGTGCCAGGCCTCTAGGAGTTCCCTGGCATGACCCTGCTTAGTCTGTCCCAGGATAGATGTTTTGTCCCAGTCGAAATGGTGGACAACGGAGAACTACAAACCTGCATATATAGAAAACTGACAAACACTGACCAAATACTTAACTACACCAGCAACCATCCCAACACACACAAACGAAGCTGTATCAGAACACTATTCCAATGAGCCACCACACACTGCAGCACAGACGAACTACGCAAAACAGAGGAGAATCACCTATACAATGTATTCAAGAAGAACGGATACTCAAAAAATACAGTCTGCAGATTCCTCAAGAACAAGCCACGACAATCAGACCTAACGCAGCCGGAAATCCTTACCATACATCAAAGAAGTTTCAGAAATGACAGACAGACTCCTAAGACCCCTCGGAATCCTAGTAGCACACAAACCCACCAACACTTTCAAACAAAAACTAACAAACTTAAAAGACCCAGTACAAACCATAAAACCAACATCACTTACAAAATTCCATGCAAGGACTGCAATAAACACTACGTAGGACAAACAGGAAGAAAGTTAGCCACGAGTATACACGAACACCAGTTAGCCACAAAAAGACACTACCCTCTCTCCCTCGTAGCCCTACACACGGATGAAGAAAAACAACATTTCGAGTGGGACAACACATCTATCCTGGGACAGGCTCAGCAAAGACATGCCAGAGAATTCCTTGAGGCCTGGCACTCCAACCACAACGCCATATACAAACACATAGATCTAGTTACCTCTATCAACCTCTCAGAAAACGAATAGGATTTGACATCACCATGAACCCCAGGAACCCCATCCAGGAGAAAGATATAAATAGAAAGCAGGAGACAACAACTTCGCTTCAATTGGAGGTCGCCACTGATGACGTTACCTAGCCAGGTAATGAAACGTCTGGATATCAAACCTACAGCTCAGCTAGCAAACCTAAACCCTGTAATTATATCCTTTCTTTTGTAAGGCGACAAAAAGTAGCCTCACACCCTAGACCTCACACCTAAGTATTGTCAGTCTTGGGGACTCTCTTCCCCGCAGATCATTAGAGGCAGAGATATTGAATATTTTTGAGGCACAGACAGAAGGTTCATAAGCACCAGTGTAGTCAAAGATTATCGGGGAATAGACAGGAATGTGCACCATGTGGAAATGCTGACAGTGGTACAAAAGGAAACAGCTCTAGAACATCCAGCAAAATGAAACGATGAACTCGAAAACATTTTAAAATGCAAACAGTGATAGAATAGAGTTTGAAAGGACCATGGGGCTTCTTTGTCGTGAGAGAGAGGTCACTCGTGATGGTTTGCCCTGAGAGTTACCACACCTCAGGTGATTGGGTGTGGTTGAGAGAGCGTCCCCTTCATGGTAACCTCTGTCAGTGTAGGGAATTGAACCGCCATCTCTCTCTGGGAGTGATTTTCACACCCGCAGCATCGCTTGTCATGTCACAATGGAGATATGGAGCTGTAAATGGATGGGAGTTACACATCCTGTCACTTCCAGCATGGGCTGCAAGTTTCCCCACGCTGAACAGGGATCTAACACAGTGTGACTGAGAAATGCACTGAGGTGCTGTACACAGTCCTACATGCTGGGAGGGTAACTGCTTCTGGTTTACAGATCAGTGCACTGGGGTGGTGTACACAGCCCTACGTGCTGGGAGGGTAACTGCTTCAGGTTTACGGATCTATTCACTGTACAGTTACCCATCCTGAACAGAAACCTTGTCGTGTTTATAAAGCAAGACACTTGTGTGGGCTGCAGACATTCCGTTTCACCTGAGTTACTGAAGCAATGCACTGGTGTGGTCTGTGCTGGTTCACATGCTGGACAGATAGTTAGTGGCCTGGTGAGACCTGCACAGCCTTCCACCCTTGGACAGGTGGCTGGGTTGTCTGAGCCTGGTCTGCGCAGTATTCCATCCTGGAGAGATTGCTGTGTTGTACTGAGTCTGGTCTGCACCGTGCACTATCCAGGACAGATTGTTGGGTTGTCCTGTGTCTGGTCAACATAGTGCTGCATCCTGGGCACATTGCTAGTTTATACTGTACCTGGTCTGCACAATGCTACATCCTGGACAGATTGCTGGTTTGCACTGAGCCTGGTCTGTGCAGTGCCCCATGCTGAGCAGATATTTCATGTGGGCATATAAGTGTCTGGGCTGGATCTGTGAGGTCGATTAAGTAATCCGAAATAATTCCTGATCGATCTATCACACCTCGAGCTCAACACATTCCGCTGTCAAACCCTGTATTTCTGCAACATGCTGCCCATTAAGTAATTATCCAAATAGAACGTGAATATCTGTCCTTCTTGCGATGTAAACGAGCAGAAGCACCTGAAAATATATGATGAAGGCAGTTGCGACCCAAAGGTGTTCTTATTTTAAAGGTAAATGTGAGGTGCTCTGTTTCAGATGCATTTCGCTTGGTCAAAATGTTTGACACTAAGCAAAATACAATTTATTCAAACACAGTAGAGAAAACACAACACAAAACGTAATTCTATTGGACAAGATAACAGAATTATAGATTATTTAACTACTACACATTAACTACTCCAATATGGTAACATCCTTGAAACACACCCTTGTCACAAATCAAATGCAGGAAACAGATAGGCTCGCATGAAGTTCTCCAATCCAGGAGGAAATAACAACAAAAGTAAATTCTGAGAGAAATCTCAGAGAGAATGTGTGGCAGCCGGGAGAGATTTCCTGCCTTCCAACTCTGCTGAGACCCAAACCAGAACTGGCAAAAGTTAAAACTAAGAAAGCTGGTTCGATGACAGCTTGACCATCACTTCACAGGACCCGGCCATGGTTGCAAGGACAAAACGGAATCGACAGTATCTACACAGTCTACGCCACTGTAGGAGCCTCTCAAAAATGCCTAACCCCATCTAAGCAGTTAAATGATGGTAAGATAAATGTGAAAGTTATACATAAATTAAAGAAAATGAAAGGATGTAGCAGGCCTGGTAATCTAATACAGACGGCCCCGGGAGCCCAGCAATTCCTATCCTGCCAAAACACAGTAGAATCATCGAGCTAGTGAAGAGAAAGCATTATCTCTCTCGATCACTTCTAACTTTACAACTGGAGATGTGCCATTCACCCAATAGTAAGCGATGTCATCATCCCACCCAGACAAGTATGTTTGTGGTCTATAAGCGATGAAGTGAAATGGGATAACTGTTTGCTCCATGACTGTGATTGATGTCACTCTTCATGGACCCTAACTGTGTCACTGGAGAGTTTCCCTCTTCCATAATCAAGGGGCTTCTTTGAACCTGTTATTCCATAGTATCAGGTCCAGCGTCATTGTCAACACGATAGGGATCAGCATCTCCAGAGAGAGGGAGAAGAATTGAATTTGAAGATAAAAGACTGGAATGTTCCAACAATGAACAGAAGTTTATCCTGGGGACTTTACTGGCTTTCTCAGGATTGGGCATGGTTAGTGTTGCGGATTAAAGCCATACTGATATTTATTCAAGCCGGTTACTATCTGATCCTCACTATTATTGGTGTTCCTGGTAAGTCTATCTCTGTCAATTCTATAAACTATGGTGAATATCATTGCTAATTCTGTTATTTATATTTCGCAAAGACGTAGAGCATTTTATTCAGGTTCAGTCACATTCTCCACTTCCTGTAAATGAATTTCAGAGTCTTCATTCAGAAACACCTAAGAAGGAACAAGACTGTTCAGAAACTCAAATCTGACTTGTGCCCTGAACTGTTTTATGTCTCTGTATTCTCACTGTCATCAAACCTGCCCACACCCACCTCATTAATATCCCCAGTCTCCACCTCTGCCTCATTGTTGTTGCTGAATTAAACATCACCTACCCCTTTGTTAACTTCATAATTTATGGCTCCAGTTGTATTCTGACCTCTCTTCCAATTACAAATATTTTGACCACAAACTTGTTCTCGTCACTATAATTACTTCACAACTGGTACTCTGTATCAGATTCATAATGTCACTGGACGTGTAATTCAGAGGCACAGATTATGACTTGAAAGCCATTGTTTGAAATCCTACCACAACAGATGACTAAAATTAAAAGTGAATGACAAAAGTTGGCATGACATGTCACTGATGGAAACCATAAACGATCAGGATTTCTTTTATTATTGATCGTCTTTAGTAAAGAAACTGAACATTATCGCCCAGTCTGGACTAAGTGTGACTTCAGACCCACAACGAAATAGTTAGCTCCATGTTGTCTTGACAAATGGCCTCATAGTCAAGAGCAATTAGGATGGACAACACATGCTGCCCTTGCGAGTGGTACTGACATACCATGAAACAACAACATTAAAGGTGAAATAAACAAAGGAAATGTGGATTATGGAGATCTGAAATAAAATTCTCCAGTGTCAGAGGTGTTGGAGAAACTCAACAGGGATGACAGCCTCTCTCAGGAGAAAAAAACATAACGTTTTGTGTTCAGTGATCCTATCAAAACTCAATGCAACTGGGAAATAATATTATTATATCAGGGATGATTGGAAGGGTGAGTGGGAGGTTTGTGTTAATTGGATGGAGAAACGTCCAGCAAAAGAGACAGAGAGAGAGAGAGAAAGGAAAAGCAAACAAAAGGATTGCTAAGGATGAACTTGAAAGAAAATAGAATGGGAAGAGATTCTAACGTTCCTGCCTTTTCCATATTCCCGGAGACCACGTCCATTGAGGTATGTACCTGGTAAAAGTGAATTATGTTCCCTCTGTCACTCTTCTCTGAGCGTGATGATCTCCTCCATTGGCAATAATGGCGTTGCCTGTCTAGTTGCTGAGATACAGGGAAAGGTAATGTTACAGTGTCAACTGCTTCTTTGTACAGAGGACTTGTTACTGCGGTACTGTGCAGAGATGTAACGGCTTTCTCAGCCAGGAAGAGAAACTGACGTGATGAACGAATTTTCAACACTGAATGGGTGCAGCATGTGTGTGAAGATTTGACATGCTATTGTCATTAGAAAGTCAGTGGAGTTTCTGTGGATGGTGTTCTCAGGTTTTTTTTGTCAGCTGCTGAGTTCATTCCGGGAGACCAGAGGGTCTGGTGACCCCACTCTGGACACTGCATGTACAGAGTGTCTGGGTCCATGGTAAACAAATGGAGCGGGGACTACATCGAAGGGAAGGTCTGTAAACAGGGAGGAGCGAGGAAATGCAATTTCCTCTCTGGGATTTCGAGAAACATTTGTCTAAGCTGGACCCATTCATGTGTAAATTGTGAAACCAGCTTGTTTCATAAATGAGGTGCTCAGTGAGCTGTATGCCCTCCTTCTGTAGAACCAATAGTCTCACATCAGGGACAGGACTGTGCAGACTCTCACCTTGAAGTGAACTGTTTCAAATCTGCAACATTCCAGGAAGGGGTGGGTATTATATACACCATATCTGAAGTGTAGTCCTCCGATGTAACACTAGCTGACCGAAGCTACCTGCCTGCTGAGAGGAATGCATTGTTTCCATCTCCACAGGGGAAGGTACAGAAACTAACTTCCAGAAATATGAAGAAACGAAGTGACTTGTTAAAATGATGAACTGCAGGAAATTAGAATTAATGAAGAGTATTTTCTTGGAAATCTAATTGAATTGAAGTTTCATAAGTTGCTGCATCTGATGAGTTACATCCCAGAGTATTGAGGAGGTGTGAACAGAGCTAGTGAAATAATTACTGATTATCTTTCAAAGCTGGTTAGATTCTGGAAAGGATGCTGCAGACTGGAAAGCAGCTATTCTCAACCTAAATATTTAAAACAGGATGGAGGGGGAAACAGAAAACTAAATAGCTTGATGTCAGTGGTCAGAAAAACATTGAAACATTTTATAAGGAACGTGACAACTAGACATTTGGAGAACAATGATATAATTTGGTAGGGTCAGTCTAGATTTAGGAAAGGGAAATGATGTTTGATAAATCTGCTGGGGTTTGTCGAGATTGTCCATTGTGGCATCGACAAATGAGAACCAATGGGAGTGAAGTATTTGAATTTTCAGTACACGTTTGACATGGTTGAATACAGGTGAGTGGGGAATGTTAGATTCCATGGGCAGGTCGGTGTGGAATATATAACATATGGATTAAAAAATGGATAATGCAGAGACGAGAAGAGTCGTGTTTTTGGCTGGACTGAAGGCTTGATTGGCATCAGATGGATCAGTGTTTGGGCAACAGGTGTTCACAAGGTATAAAAATGATTCAGATGGGAACAACAAATATCATCATGTGCATTTATATTTATTAAATAGTGAGAGATTGGGAATTGCTGTTGTTGAAAAGAACCTGGATGTCCTTGATCGTAAGTCACAAACAGCATTCATACGGGGCAGGAAGTAAATGATATTTGGCTCTTCATGCAACATGATTGAAGTACCAGAGTTAGTATATCTTTCTTAATGGTAATGTTTTGATGAGAGAGTGTTTGGTGCATTGTGTACAGATTTGACCTGCTTTATAAATAATGATCTCCATGTCACCGAGACAGTGCAAAGGAGTTTTACCAGACTAAACCCTGGGCATGATGGAGAGTATGCAGGAACTGTGTGTTTATTCCGTAGCACTGCGAGAGAATAAGAAGCTGAGATTTGATGGTTATTGACGGACAATCATTACGTCTCAATCAGCTGAATAGGGTGAAAATTCCATACTTTTCAGGGGATGTTAGATATCCGATAGTTTACATGCATCTGCAGAGCCCCCATGACGATTGATAGAGAGATACAGGCTCTGAATGAATTCTGGACATTTGAATGCACAAGTGTGACATTGCATTGCATGTCACTTTGTACACAAACTTGCCAGCAGCCACAGTAACTTCATTCTGAAACAGTTAGTCATTCCCCATCAGGTTCTGACATCCATGGAGACCATGGGTCTGCCTTCTTGGAGATTGAAGACAACTTGGAGACTGGTTAAAAAAAGGTTGCTTCATTCCAACTGCCAGAAAACTGTGTTAAAGTAACACTTACGTACTATGAGTAATTAAGCCATGTGGATCAATTTGAAGCAGACTATCTGTGCAGCCCCTGCTCTATTTGTTTGCAATGTTAGAACATCTCTAACACTTTCCTGTTCCTCTGTTCGTGACTTGAGAAGGAAAATGACCTCTTCCGGTTCCTTTGTAAGTGACTCCGGTTGTGAAATTGTCTCTTTCTGATCCCGTGTAAGTGACGTGTGCGAGTGAGCAGATTCTTCCGTTTCCTGTGTAATCAGTAGGAGGGACTGAATGGGCTATCCCTCTTCTTGCCCAGTAGTTGTGTTGGGCTGAATGACTTCCACGCATTCTTGTGAAACCATATTGAAGTGCCGAATGTGCTCCTTCTTTTACTGTGGAAATGTACAGTGCTGTTACATAAATGCTACCCAGACAGTAACAGCACAATCTTGAATGTTGTCCAGGTCTCGTTGCACATGGACACAGACTGCTTCAAGAGCTGATGAGGGACAACTTGTGAGAACGTTATGTAAACTTCAGTGAATATTCCCATTTCTGGTCAGTTTGGACTCAATGTGCTGAATGGCCTCCTTCCACCTTGCAGGGATTCCCCGCTGACAAACAGGAGATGCCTGGGCTGAGGGAGCTATCCGGAGGTTCTCCTGCAGAAATGCCCCATGGCTGAGATGACTGATGCCATCCGATGGTAAACATCTCCCTTGTGGTGTGAATGACTCCAAACTGTCGAGAGGACACAATCAATTCTCATTAAGTGTGATTTTGCTCATCCTTGATATCATCCTCAGTCTAACAGTGACTTGATATCTAGGCCAGTCTCCCTTACCACAGCCCCTGTGTTCACTCTTTTGTTCATATCAATAGGTCATGGTGCAGAAGTAGAGAATGTTTTCTTCAAACAGAGGGTAGTGATTGCTTGGAATTCTCTTACACAGAGAGTTAGGGGAGAGCAATCACTGAAAGTGACTAGAGGAAATTGGTTCTGGAACCCCTACTATTTGTTATTTGTTATTTTATAAATGACCTGGATGTGGGTGTTGGTAAGTGGGTTAGCAAGTTAACATATGATACAAAGTTTTTTGGAGTGGTAGAGTGTGGAGGGATGCTGTAGGTTGCAACGGGACATTGACAAGATGCAGAACTGGGCTGAGAAGTGGCAGATGGAGTTCAAACAGGAAGAACGTGAAGTGATTCCCTTTGCAAGCTCGAATGGCCATGCAGAATATTTGGTTAAATTCAGGATTCTTGGCAGTGTGGAGGAACAGAAGGATCTTGGCGTCCATGTCCACAGATCCCTCAAATTTGCTACCCAACTTGATGGGGTTGTTAAGAAGGAATATGTTGTGTTGGCTTTCATTCGCAGGGAGATTGAGGTTAAGATCCAAGAGGTTATGTTGCAGCACTATAGAGCACTGGTTAGACCACACTTGAAATATTGTGTTCAGTTCTGGTCACCCATTATAGGAAGAATGTGGAAGCTTTGGAAAGGGTGTAGAGGAAATTTACCAGGATGCTGCCGGGACTGGAGAGCAGGTCTTATAAAGCAAAATTGAGGGAGCGAGGATTTTCCTCAATGGAGCAAAGAAAGATGAAAGGTAACTTGATAGACGTGTACAAGATGATGAGAGTCATTGATAGAGTGAATAGCCAGCGACTGTTTTCCCAGGAGAGAAATATCTATCACAAGGGTTCATAATAATAAGGTAATTGGATGAAGGTTTAGGGGAGATATAAGCTGCAGGTTATTTAGACAGAGAGAGATGGGTGTGTGGAATGCACTGCCAACAGTGGAAATAGAGTCAAATATGTGAAGGAAACTTAAGAGAATCTTGGATAGGCATAGGAAGAACGTGAAAGGAAGCATGTCGGTTAGTCTGATCTCAGAGTAGGATAAACGGGGGGGGGGGGGGGTTGCGGGGTACAACATCGAGGACTGAATGTCCTGTACTGTGCTGTACTGAACTTTGTTCTGTGTTCTATGGAAGTTCTCGTAGAGGCTGGAGTTAGCGGCAGAGCAGCATTTAAAGTGGCCTCACCAGCATCCTGTGCAAGTGCAATATGCCACCCCAACTCCTATACTCACAGTTCTCACCGATTAAGGCAACCATGCCAACCGCGTTCTACACCACTCTGTCTACCTGCAATTCCACTTTCAAGAAACTATGAACATACATCTGAGGTCTCTTTGTTCAGCAACACTCCCCAGAGTACTACCCTGCTTTAACTTAACAAAATGCAAAACCTCACAAATATTAAAATTAAACTCCATCTGCCAGTCCTTGGCCCATTGATGGTCAGTGGTGCTGTTGTACTCTGAGCTAATCTTCCTCACTCTCCTCTGCACCACCTTTTTTAAATTTTACCTGTAAACTTACTAACCATGCCTCCGATATTCACATGCAAGTCATTTATATACATGATGAATAGCTGTGAGTTCAGCACTGATTCTTTCAGCGCACCGCTGGCCACAGGCCGCCAGTCTGTAAACCAATCCATCACCTTCAATCCAATTTTGCAAACAATTGGTTAGCCTTTCCTTGATTCCAAAAGAACTAATCTGTCTCCGATGGGGAACCTTATTAAACGCCTTGCTGAAGTCTGTGAAAACAATGTGTACCACAGTGCCTTCAATCTTCTTTAAGACCTCTTCAAAATACTCAAACACATTAATGAGACATGATTTACATCGTACTAAGCCATGTTGACTATCCGTAATCAATCCTTGCATTTCTAAATGGATGTAAATCCTATCCCTCAGAATTCCCTCCAACAAACTCTTCGACACTGACGTTAGGCTCACTGAGTCGATAATTAACTATGTTTTTGGATCAAGTTCCCTTTTCTAGTCCTACCCGTCCACTGGCCACAAACAAAAATGTAACCTGGTTGGTGATATAGCAAATGTTATAGTTCTCAGGGTGCGTCAGGATCAGTGTTAGGAACAAGTCAGATAGATTTATTCAATCTGCTAAAACACGTTTGTGACCAAAACAAACTTACTCAAACTATGATGGAAAGAAAAATTACGATTGGACAACACACACACACACACACACACACACACACACACACACACACACACACACACACACACACACACACACACATACACTCGCACACACTAACACACACACACGTATGTTTGGTAACAAATTGAAAAAAGAAATCTGCAAAGTTAACTTGACAGAACTTTGTCCAAGTATTATTCGAACTCATGACCAAAACAAAAATGAGTGTTTGAACCGAATGCTGTTCTATTTATGGAGTAGCGTTGAAAATGTGTTGCTGGAAAAGCGCAGCAGGTCAGGCGGCATCCAAGGAACAGGAGAATAGACGTTTCGGGCATAAGCCCTTCCCTGCTGCGCTTTTCCAGCAATACGTTTTCAGCTGTGATCTCCAGCATCTACAGTCCTCACTTTCTCCTCCTATATAAAGAGTAATCAAGTCTTACAGCATGGAGAGAGGCTCTTTAGCTCAAGCTGATCCATGCTGACCCAAATGTCCATCCACACCTACCCCATTTCCCAGCACTTGTCCCACAGCCTTGTCGTCCTTTCCTGTCCATGTACCTTTCCAAAACTGTTTAAATATTGTTAATATAAATGCTTCAACCATTTCCCCTGGCAGCTCTTTCCTTTTGCGTACCACTCTCTGGGTAAAACAGATTCCACCAGTTTGCCTTTTATTCTTTCTCCTCTCACCTTAAACGGATGCCCTCTCCTCCTCGATTCCCCAACTCTGGGAAAAAAATGCTGAATCCATTCACCCCATCCATGCCTCTCATAATCTTGTACACTTCTATAAGATCCCCCCCCCCCCTCAGTCTCCTACGCTCTAAAAAAAGTCCTTGCGTGTCCAACCTCGCCCTATATGTCACACTGCTCTGTCCTGGCAACATCTTTGAAAATTCCGTCTGCACACATTCCAATTTAAAAACATACTTCTGATTGCAATGCGTCCAAAACTGAACACAACACTACAAGTACAGCTTCACCAACATCCTGTAGAACTACAACATAGCTTCCCAACTGCTCTCCTCCATGTCCTGACCGATGCATGCCAGTGTGCCAAAAGCCTTCTTCACTGCCCATGTCTAACTGTGGCTCCACTTTCAGAGAACGGTAGAACTGAACTTCATGGTCCCTCTGCTCAACCACACTGCTTAAGGCCTTACCATTCGCCAGGAAACTCCTACATTGATCTAAGATTGCAAAGATATTCCTCAGCCAACTTGTTCCGTTGATCAAGTTCCTGCTGCAATTTCTGATAAAATTCCTCAATGACCACGAAACCACCAATTTTAGTGTCACCTTCAAATTTACTAATCATGTGTTGTACATTCTCAAGGATATCATTGATATGGATAATAAACAACAATGTGCCCAGCACTAATCCCTGAGGCACTTCATGTGTCACAGGCCTCCAGTCCGAGAGCCTGCTTGCACTATTACCCTCTGCTTACTACGATCAAGCCCAATTGGTCAGTTCCCTCTGGATTCCATGCGATTCTAAACTTCCAGACCAGCCTACCATGACTAACTTTGTCAAACGCCTTACTGAAAACAATATAAACTACGTCTACCGCCCTACCCTCATCAATATTCCCGGTCACTTCATCAAAGAACTCAAAGAAATTCGTGAGGCCTGATCTCCCACTCACTAAGCCATGCAATGTTTCCGGTATAAAAACAACTATTAATGATAATGATTAAAATTACTAATAACAAACAATAATAAATAATAATAATATGACATTTTCAATGGAGAATAAATTATCCACGGTATGTGATATTGGAGCATGCGTCATGGGTGAAGGGCAGGATAGATTTTGTACCTGTGTCATTGAACTGTATTGAAAAAAAGCAAGGGTGGCATGGTGGCTCAGTGGTTAGCACTGCTGCCTCATAGAACCACGGATCCAGGTTTGGTTCCAGCCTCAGGTGACTCACTGTGTAGAGTTTGCACATTCTCCCTGCGTTTGTGTGGGGTTCCTCCGTGTGCTCCATTTTTCTCCCGCAATCCAAAGATGTACAGGTTAGGTGAATTGGCCATGCTAATTTACACACAGTGTTATGTGCATTAGTCGGGGTAAATATAGGGTCGAGAATGGTATTGGGTCGGTTGCTGTTCGGAGGTTTGGTGTTGCCTAGTTGGGCCAAGTAGCCTGTTTGCAAACTGTAGGGAATCTGAAAGAAATACTATTTCTAATCTAACGCTGTCTTTCCAAATAGATGTACATCTTATCCCTCGCAGTCTTCTCAAGTAACCCATCTACCACAGATGTTAGCCTTTCTGGTCTATAGTTCCCAGATTTTTCTTTGATTCCCTTCTTGAATGATGGCACAACATTTGCTACCCTCCAATATTCTGGACCCTAACCTGTGGCTAACGATGATGCAAAAATATCAACCAGGTCCCCGTAGTTTCTTCTGAAGTCTCTTGCAGTGTCCTTGGAAACATCTGTTTAGGACAAGGAGATATATCCATCTTCATACATTCTAATGCATCCAACACGTCCTCTCCTGTGATATTGACGAACCAAAGATATCACAATAACCTTTGTTAAGCTCCAAAGTCTTCATGTATTTCTCCACGGTAAAGACACTGAAGAAATATTCTTTGAGAATCTCACAAATCTCCTACGGTTCTAGACATGCATGTCTGGTTTGGATCTTGAGAGGTCATATTCCCATTTAGTTTTTTTAAAAATATACTTAAAGAACCACTTTCGATTCACCCAAATCTTCTCAGCCAAGGTTATCTTGTGCCCCATTTTCGCCCTCCTGATTTCCTTCTTCAGTAAACTCCTGTACCCCCCTATATACCTCCAGGTATTCCCTCGATCCCAGCTGCATGGACCTGAGCCACGCCGCCTTTTTGTTGGTCAAAGCCTCAATACTTCCTGACATCCAAAGTTCCCTATTCCTACCAACCTTGCCTTTTGCCTCAAAGGAACATACACATCTTGAACTCATGACATTTCACTTTTAAAGTCCTCCCACTTGCAGGAGGTCCTTTCGCTTGCAAACAGACTCTGCCAACCAACCCCTACAAGCTCCTGTCTAATTCCATCAAAATTCGCCTTGCCCCAAGTTTGAACTTGAACATGTGGAGCAGTTTCGTCCTTCTCCATAACTATTTTAAAATTATTACAACTATGGTCACTGGTGACAGAGTGCTCCCCCACATTCACCTCAGTCACCTGTCCTGCCCTACTTCTTAGAGTAGGTCAAGTCTTATCCCTTCCCGAGTTGCACCCGCTATATACTACTTGGGGAAACTTCCCTGAACACACATAACAGATGCACCTCATCTCAGTTCTTAATTCTATGTCAATCCCAGTCTATGTTACGAACATTAAAATCTCCTACTATGGCAATCCCATTGGCTCTGCAAGTCTCCCCAATCACTCTACATATTTTTGTTCGGCTAATTACTTGTTTACTATTTGAGGGCGGATGGAACAACCGAAATAATATCACCATTCCCTTCTTATTTCTAAGCTACCCCACAAATCCTCACGGGATATTCCTTCAGTTATTTTATCTCTGATTACTTCTGTGGTCCTCGCCTTAATCAAAAATGCAACTCCTCATACCTCCTTCCACCATCTCTGTCTCGCATTTAGCACCTGTACCCTGGTACTTTAGGCTGCCAGCCATGTCTCTCCCTTAGCCATGTTTCTTTAATGGCTATAATATCCCAGTCCCTCGTACCTCTCCATGCACTGAGTTCATCGGCCTTACCTGTCAGCCACCTTACATTGGAACAGGTGTAACTCAATCCAACAGACATTTCTTGCTCCTTGTCGTGTTCCTGCCTAACCTATCTCTGCAATTTACTATTTGTGATTATGATATCTGCTTCCAACCTCGCACTTGCAACCCTGCTATTGAGGATCCCACGCCGTCCCCCACACCAGCCAATCGAGTTGAAACCCTCCCTTGTAGCACTAGCAATCCTGCCAGCCAGGATATTAGTCCCCTTCCAATTCAGGTACAACCTGTCCTTCCTGAACAGGTCACCTCTGTCCCACAAAAGATCTGAGTGATCTAAAACTCTGAATCCCTACCTCCAGAACTAATTATTTAGCCACACATTCATCTGCCAATTCCTCCTTTTCTTACGCTCACTAGCACAGAGCATTGGATGTAAACCGGATATTACCACTGTCGTGGTCTTGTCTTTTACCCTTTTACCTAGCTCTCTATAGTCACTTTGCAGGACCTCATCACTATTTCTACCTGATACAGGTACACAGGTACACACAAATCCATCTGTACCACTGGGTTCTACATTCTCCTTGCATTTAAATAATTTTCTGCTGTTTTGTCTTTTCCCCAAAACAGAAATTTCCTATCACATATATATTGTATATTTGTTTCTGCTGAAGGTTTGCTGAAAACTCTCCTCTGTCGGTATGGCATTGCTTAGTGCTCTGCCCCTCCTCAAGTCTGTATCCCATTGCAGATATTCTGCCCTCTCCTGTCTGCATCCCATTGCAGACGCTCTGCCTCCCGTGTGCATACAATGTGTACAATGACTTCTAGCTGCTCCCCCACCCCGGTGAGAACATTCTGCAGCCGCTCTGAGACATCCTGGACCTTGGCACGTAGATGGCTATACATCATCTTGGATTCCCATTTGCAACCACAAAATCTCTTGTCTGTTCCCCTCACTATCCAGACTGAATAATTACTTCTGAAGTTATTTGTCTCGCATAACCTTCAGACAATGGGATTTCTTCCTGATATAGTTGGATTTGGCTGCATTGCTTTGTTTCAGGCAGTGGACAAATTCCAATGAATCATCATCAGGAATCCTCCATGTGTGGAAAGACGACTAGGCTTTTTTCACTCCCACACATTGCTGTGATGAGTAGCAGGGAAACAGAAAGTGAGCAATAGACTGTTCCTTCACAGATAGGCTACATTTTTCCATCTGTAAGTTAAATCAGTAACGTTATCAGGCCCCAAACTGGACCATGTGAGCTCTCCTTGAATATTGTCCGAACTATATGACTCCAGGTCAGTGCATTATTGCTGTTGTCGTACACAGAATCAATTCACTAACAATAAATGGCCCTACTTGTTTTGAAGATGTGTTAATATGTGCCTGCATAATGTAACCATAAGCATTTGATAACTTCACAATATCTGTGTTAAGATGAATATGTTTTATTCTTAAACAAATAAAGAAATTGCTGGAAAAGGTCAGCCTGTCTGGCATCAGATAAGAAGATAAATCAGAGTTCAATTTTTCGGTCCAATAACATAGAACATAGAACATAGAACATTACAGCGCAGTACAGGCCCTTCGGCCCTCGATGTTGCGCCGATCAAAGCCCACCTAACCTACACTAACCCACTATCCTCCATCTACCTATCCAATGCCCGCTTAAATACCCATAAAGAGGGAGAGTCCACTACTGCTACTGGCAGGGCATTCCATGAACCTTTCCTTTGAACCTGAATTATTCTTAAATTATTTCCCCAATTTTATTCTCCCACATAAGAAGAAATATCCATCAGGTATTCACCAACTACACTCTTCTCAAGATGTTTTATGGTTAATAAAACATCTCTCATTCTCAGGCCGGATTGTTCCTTCTTCGTAACGTAATGTCATCATCGCAAGAATGAGTAAAGAGAAAAACATATGAAACGTTTTGGAAGCAAATTTGTTTTTTATCAGTTAAGGCAATTATAACTACACATAATACATCAGATGTGATCTCAGCAATGCACTGTACTGATGGAAAAAAAAACATTGCTAAGATCAAACACAACACCCGCTGCACGAAACAGAATAATTCCATTTACCTTCCAAATCACTGCACCTTCAGAGTAATTTGAGGTGACTCATGTACTAAGACACACAAATCCCTCTGTACCACTGAGTTCTACATTCTCCTTGCATTTAAATAATTTTCTGCTGTTTTGTCTTTTCCTCAAAACAGAAAATTCCCATCACATATATATTGTATGTTTTTTTTTCTGCTGAAGTTTTGCTGAAAACTCTCCTCTGTCTGTATGCTATTGCTTGATTTTCTGCCTGTCCCCAAGTCGGTATCCCATTTTAGATATTCTGCCCTCTCCTGTCTGCATTCCATTGCAGACGCTCTGCCTCCCGTGTCTATAACCCATTGCAGACGCTCTGCCTCCCCCGTCTGTATTCCACTGCAGACGCCCTACCATGCCCCTGTCTGTATCCCATTGCAGACGCCCTTCTCCCCCTCTGTCTGTATCCCATTGCAGACGCTCTGCCCTTCCCCGCTCTATATCCCATTGCAGACGCTCTGCCCCTCCCCTGAATGTATCCTATTGTAGATGATCTGCCCCCCGCTTTGTATTCCACTGCAGAGGCTCTAACCTCCCCCTGTCTGTACCCCATTCCAGACGCGCTGCCTCCCCTGTCTGTATTCCTTTGCAGACACTCTGTATCCCCCTGAATGTATTCCACTGCAGATGATATGTCTTCCGCTGTCTGTATCCCACTGCAGACGCTTTGCAATCCACCTCTCTGTATCCCATTGCAAATGCTCTGCCCTCCTCTATCTGCATCCCATTGCAGATATTCTGCCCTCCCCCTGTCTGCATCCTATTGGACGCTCTCTTCCCTCCCCCTATCTGTACCCCATTGTAGACGCTCTGCTCCCCCGTCTGTATCCCATTGCAGTAATTCTGCCCTCCCCCCGTCTGTGTCCATTGCAGATGCTCTGCCCTACCCTTTTCTGCGTCCCATCGCAGAGACTCTGCCCTCTCCTTGTCTGTAACCCATTGCAGAAGTTCTGCCCTCCCTCTGTCTATAACCCATTGCAGACACTCTGTTCTCCCCTTGTCTGCATCCTATTGCAGACGCTATGCCCTCCCCTGTCTGTATCCCATTGCAAACACTCTGCCCCCCCCCCTGCAAGTATCCCATTGCATTCGGTCTGCCCTTCCCCTGTCTGTATCCCATTGCAGACTTCTGCCCTCCTCCTGACTGTATCACAGTGCATACGCTCTGCCCTCCCCCTGTCTGTATCACATTGTCGACGCTCTGCCTGCTCCTGTCTGTATTACATTTCAGATGCTCTTCCTCCCCCTGTCTATATTCCACTGGAGACGCTATGCCTTCCCTCATGTCTGTATCCCACTGCAGACGCGCTGCCCTCCCCCTGTCTGTATCCCATTGCAGACGTGCTGCCCTCCCCCTGTCTGTATCCCATTGCAGATGCTCTGCCCCACCCACATCTGTGTCCCATTTCAGATGATCTGCCCTCCCCGTCGCTCTCATTGCAGACACTTTGACTTCCCCTGCCTATGTCCAATTGCAGACTTTCTGCCCTCCCCGTCTCTATCTCATTGCCGATGTTCTTCCCTCCCCCTGCCTGTATCCCATTGCAGACGCTCTGCCCTCCCCTGTCTGTATCTGATTTCAAACGCTCTGTCTCCATTTGACATCTTATTGATTGACTATCCTGATGTATGAGCAAACTGAGCTCCAACCCCTTCATCCAATTTGTTAGTATGGATTGTAATTTGTTGATGACCCCACACAGATCCCTGAAGAACTCCACTCGGTACATCTTTCCAAACACAAAATGAGTAATGATCTCTACTCTGTACTTCCTGATGCCACCCAAGGCGCCCCTGCTCCTGCGTAACAGCCTGGCATGGTTATATGGCGTCCTCCTGTGCTGTGTAATTTACTGAAATAACTTGAATACTTCATTCTTTTCCTGTCTAACCCCATGGAATTTCATTATGGCCTCCCCCTGCTATATCGTCACGATGCTGACGAGCTGAATGGGATCTTTCTCTCCCTCTGCAACAGCCTCGGGAGTGAATTGACAGAACAACGGGTGAGGTAGGAGCAGAAGTTGGCCATTCGGCCCCTCCAACTTGCTGCTCAGTTTAAAAACATCATGGCTGGTCTGTTTGTAGCTGAATACCCCTTTCCTGTCTGTTCCCAATAAACTTTGACTCCCCTGTCTATCAAAGGTCAGCCTTGAATATCCTCAATGACCCAGACTTCACTGTTCTGGGGAATGAGAACGCCACAGATCGCGCAATCCAAAGGAGAAAGGAGCAACGTTATCTCAAATGGAAAAGGGAGACCCCTTTTATACTGAAGCGTGTTAACCTCACAGCAAGTCACCTCCTCTTTTCAGAAACAAGGGCACAGCAAATAGGAACAAACATATAAAATTCAGCCCCTCAAACGTATCCCACAGTCCCATTGCCTGTCCAGTCAAGTATTTATCAAATTTAGCTTCTACTGCACGCGTGGAAAATAATCCTGACACCTTAAGGATGCAGAGCATAGGAAATTGGAATTAGGCCATTTGGCCCATTCGGTCTACTTTGCTGTTTGATCCTGTCTGATGTGTTTCTCAACAAATTCCCCGCCTTCTCACTGTAACTCTTGATCGTGGTTTTAATCTAACCTTTGTCTAAAAGACATAGTTCCGTCGCTGTCTCTGTATGTGTGCGTGATTGCGTGTGTGTTTCTGTGTACATCTGTTTAATGGCAGGAGACTTGGTGGTGATGGATGGTTGTTTTTTGAACTGGAAGCCTGTGGGCAGCGATGATCCAGAGGCAAAATTGTTGGGTCCACGTTTGTTTGTCATTCATGTAAAAGATTTATATGAGAATGAACGAAGGCATATTTCGCAAATTTGTGGATGACATAAAGCATGGGTGTACAGGAGGCAGTGTTTGCATAATGGTGAACAACAGAAGATTTCAAAGAGACCTTCATTAATTAAATCAATGATTCACAGAAATGTACAACAGGGAACCAGACCCTTCAACTCGTTCATGCCATCCGATTATTCTAAATTAATCCACTCCCTTTTGCCAGCATTTGGCCCATATCCCACTAATCGTAAAGCCACCCAGTTGCCTTTTAAAAGCAATAATTGTTCCAGCCTCCACCAGTATCTCTGGCAGCTTATTCCATAGAAGCACCACCCTCTGCAGGAAAAAAAGTAGATCTTCATTGTCTTTCAAATATTTTTCTTCCCACCTTATACCTATGCTTTCTAGTTTTAGACTCTCCTACCTTGGGGGGAAGGAACCTTGACCACTCACCCAACCCATGCCCTTCATAATTTTATAAACTTCTAGAAAGAGTAAATGTGACTCCAGTCAAGACGGTTGGCTGTGCTTTCAGTCATCCTGCGTCTATATTCTCAAATTCAGTAGTCGTACCTCTTCCTTCTCCATCAAGACATGATTCCAGAAACGTTTAATCAACATATTCAGACATATTATGAAGCAGCTCTATAGAATTTTCGGCACAGTGATAGGGACACTACCATCATTCAACATTAACCACTAAAGCTGCAACATGATGCTGCAATGCGTTTGTTTATCATCCTGTTGTAATATGTAATAAGACAACTCCACAGGACATGAATACACATGACCGTCTCCAGAGATAGGGGCACAACCACACATTCATGGACTGTAATCGAATTCAGAGTTTCGTCTCAGAAACGTGTGCACCACTCACTACAGAAGGACTAAACCATGTCAGATATTGGGTCTTATTTTAAGTATATGGATTTATTAAACTCTGGTTAACATTACCAAATTATACAGGGGACATTTCACATTGAAAAAAAGGTACAAGTTATTAGCTTCAACTATAGGATGTTGAGTGCATTCGCGGTGCCATTGAGATAAACTATGAACATCTTTAATTGCTTGGCTATGATTTCCTGTTTAAATGGCTATTATCAGTCGTCTGCTATATCAGGGAACGAAATCCTGCAAACACACTCTGCACAATGAAAGTTCTCGAGGAGATATCAATATTGAACACCAGAGACGAGGAAAGAGCACAATTCTGGGCCCAAACCACGGGTCACTATTTCAAATCTCTAACATGTGGCTTTCCTCTTCTTAAAATCATGTAATCATACTCTCCAGCTTCTCCTTACCCACTCCTCCCTCTGCCTGCGCAAAGCAAACCAAGCTCTGCGTCTTTAGGAAAGTTAACGCTGTTGTTTGTGGACCTACTGGAGAGGGGAATGTCGTTTTAATCCGAAGGGAGAATGTAGAGGGGGCAGTAACATCACTCACTGGGCTGATATGTGGCACATGGAGTTTAACTTGGATACATGCGATGTATTGCATTTTGGTAAATCAAACAAGGGAAGGGCTTGTACAATTAATGCTGGGCTTTGGTAGTTATGCAGTAAAAGAGGGACCCGGGACACAGGTATAATTCTTTGAAGTTTGTGCTGCAGGGTGGTTAAGGTTACTTCATTGCTCAGACCTTTGAGTTTAGAAGTTGAGAAGTCATGCTGAGGTTGTGCAAGACATTGATGAAGCCTCTTCTGTTGTACTGTGTGCAATTTTAGTCGTTAAGTTATAGGAGGGATATTGTTAAGCTGGAGAAGGTTGGGAAGAGATTTACCAGGTTGTTTATCTTCTGCCTCGGGAGCCGACAAACACAAGGCATAAACATTGAATTAACCTGTTTCCAAACCACCCTCATCCACCCAGATCACAAATTCAACTCTCCAATTCAGGTCCGCCCTCTCGAGGGGACCTAACTGATCATGTTCCTTCCCACCGACTGGTCCACAGTCCCCACCGACCTATCATTATCACCTCCCACCTTTGTCCACGTGTCGCCTACCTTTCCCCAGCCTCACCCCACCACCCATTTTCTCTCCGCCCTATTCACCCTCCCCAGTTCCGAAGAAGGATCCTGACTGCAACGTTGACTCTTTTGCTCTTCGGTTTTTGGCTGACCAGCCGTGCATTTTCCACCACCACACTTTATCTACACTGAATTGTGCAGCATCTGCAGTCCCCATTGCCTCTTAGGTACAATTCTCTGTTAACATAATGTCGTTGTCTGTTGTATATGCACATAGTCTAAGGGACATTTTCTTCAAGATCATGGATGATAGAATTTCGCTCAATGTTGTATTGATATTGTAATGCCTGAGAAATATTTACAGGATTTATAAACAGGGAAGCACATTCATGTTCCGATAAATTTCCAGCATTGCTCCCACATTCAAGGCAGATTGAATTGAATTGACCTACCAGCCCCAACATTCGCTCCCTCAGTCACTTCACATATCCCTATCAGAATGTGTAAATATTTATCATTATTTTGAAGTTTAATGAGATAGTATTGAATTGAAACGGGTTAACTGGAGCTATTAGTTCAGAGAATATTATTGATGTCAGTCTCCGTGGATCCTAAATGTGTCACGAAGTAGCCTCTTCTATTAATTAAGGATTCGGTTCAATGTGTTATCCCATAGTATGAGCAGGATCTCACCGACAGCACTAACAGGTATAAGCTGCTCATCCCTGGGAGGAGAGATCATAATCTGAGAACATAAGACTGGAATGTTCCAACAATGGATCAGAATCTGAAAACATTAGACTGGAATGTTCCACCAATGGAACAGGATCTGAGGACATTAGACTGGAATGTTCCACCAATGGATCAGGATCTGAGGACATTCGACTGGAACGTTTCATCAATTGATCAGAATCTGAGAACAATATCTGGAATATTCCAAAAATGGATCAGAATCTGAGAACAATAGACTGGAATGTTCCAACAATGGACAGGAGTTTATCAGATGGTCTTTACTGGATTTCCCATCCTGGAATATCATTAAGATGATGGATCTATAATGTTCTGCTGCTTATTCGAGATGGTTACTATCCCATCCTCGCTATAGTTGGTGTTCCTGGTAAGTTATTCTATCTGTTCATAAAGACAGGTTACACTGAAGTGCGGCTCATATTATTTAAAATTTAGAAAGGTGGACGTCAACATTTTCAATTCCAATGAAATATTCCATTTCACTCAAATTATAACGAGCAAATTACTCATGACAAATTACTCACCAATATGCGAGGAGGAACCAGACTGTTCTCAAACTCTATAATCCTTCTAGCCTTGCACAGATGTGCATTTCCATATCCTCCCCACTCACTGATACTGTCCAATCCCATTATCATGATATCCCCGTCTCCTCCTCAGCCTCAGTGCATCTTCTGAATAAACCATCAATTGTGTCTTTGTCAAATCTGGATACACGTTATTAAGTCCCTTCTAACCACATGTTAATTTCAAAATAATTGCGCTTGAGTATGTTGGAGTTGTTCACCGCAAATAATCTGTCAGACAGGCAGACACTGCATGCTGCTTAAGTCATTGCACATAATCTAGATGCACAGAATAATAATCTGTTTATATCTCATGAAGAAAATTGATGTATTTGAGATGAAATTATCATCATTTGTGAGAAAAAACCCATCTGCTTGCATCATGCCCTTCGAAGAAATCAATGGGTTTTCCTTCCCTAGTCAGGTCTATGCAAACACACAGCAATGTGTTTTACTCTTTACTGTCCTGGGGAACAGCTGAACCAGCCACTCAGTTCAAGATCCGTATAACATGCTGGCCTGACCAGGGCTGCCCACATCGCGTGAGGGAAAAACAAAAGTAAAGTTAGCTTCCTTCCTGTGCCTGTTTTCCTTACTCCTGCACTTCATTTCCATTCAGGTAGGTGACCATATCTTTTTTCAAGTGCAATTTTCTGACTGAGTCTCTCCCAAAAGTGATGTTCATCTCCACGGGCACCTCTGGTGCTGGCTTTACTGATGCTGACAATCAGATGTAAGGAACGTTTAAATTCCACGTCAGTGGCAGTGCAAAGAGACGGAATGGGGGTTTATGTCATAATAAAGAAATGTTTATCGGTAAGTGAGGGAAAGGAATTTTTATGATCATCGCTGAGAGTGTGGTAGAGGCAGTATTTCGGATACTGTGGATAGATTTTCTCACCTTTAAAAGGACTGATCTCATTGCAACAGAGAGAGTGTAAAGGAATTTCACCAGCCTAATCCCTGGGTTGATGGGAGTGAAGGTTAATCTGTAGCATTGTCAGAGAATAAGAGGTCATTGCATTGAAACTTGACAGTGATGAACAATTACTCGTTCTGCTCTACACAGACAGTGAGAAGGTGATAAATGCCTTGGCTTGTATTTTCTTTTTACTCCGGATGCATGATTTTGGATAATTAAGTGTTTCTGAGGATAAAATCTTCAGTCAAATTCTGCCTTGATATCAGTGTCAACCCCTCTTACCTGAGCAGGTCAGTTAATCCCTTTTGTTAATGTTAATAGGTGATACTGTCTGTGTGGAGAGTGTCTTCTTCTTACAGAGGGTAGTGAATGTCAGGAATTCTCAAGTCTAGAAAGTTTGCGGAGGTAGATCATTGCAAGTATTTAAAGAGGAGGTAGACGGATTTTCGACCTGTCAGAGAGCTGAGGGTTGTGAAGAATAGGGCATTAAAGAGGAGTTAATGCCAACAATAGATCAGACATGATAGCATGCAATGGCGTGAGCATCGGAATTAGCTTCTCCTGTTTCTTATATTCTCATAATCTGTCTTTGGAAAGTGAATGGTTGCAATTTTCCTGGAAGTGCTGTTATTGAATGGTGAGGACTGTGAGAGAAAAGTATTTTATGAGCCATCTCTGGGAGAGATATGGGCCCGATATTCACAATGAACCTAGGTCGACAACATGCCCAACAAGTGAAACACCAGTTGCAGAAAGGAGACACTCTGTGAAGAGATGGGTGGCTTCTTTTGTACCCAGTCTGGATTTCCCATCACATTTTACTACCCACACTAAATCATACAGTGTTGAGGGTCTGAATGATATCCTGTATTATTGCGGCAGGTATTTGGAGCATGTGGTCTCTATCTGCTCCTGTTCAGTTGGTTTTAAGGACTAAATGGAACATAAGAACATTAGGTCTGAGGAGCAGTAGTTGGTCATTAGACACTTTGTCATTGCTCGACCAGACAGTAAGATCAAGGCTGATCTGATCTCTGCAGCACTTTTCTGTATGTCCACAATTTCCTTCCATTCACATGCCTTTCAAATGTTGAACAAACCCAACTTTGAATAAATGCAAACACCCAGGCACAATACGAGGAAACTGCATAAAGCCAAAGTACACAGGCAGCACAACTCTCGAAAGCAACAGACATTTATCTATCAGTCTTGTTCCCATCCAATTAATTCTGCTGCAGTTTATCATTTTTAATTTTTTCATGGAATGTCGGTGTTGTTGATAGGCCAACATTTATGGACCATGTCTAATTACGCTGGAAGTAGCGGTGTTAAGATGCCATCTTAGGAATAACCTTCTGGGGAAGAGAACTCCCATTTGAACAGCACTTTGAAAGTTTCTCATTCCTACTCCGACAAATGTTGGAGGGTCACGATTTCATTTTCCAGCCTCACTTCCCCACTGGTCACAACAGGTTTGAAGTGTAACCTAGGTCATTTTCTCGAAAAATGTGAGATACAGAGTCACACATGTACAGACACATACACAAATGCTCCTGTCTTAATACGATAAAGAATAAGAAAAGCTTTCCAGATTTTCATAGTACTTGAACTCATATTAAATGGAAAAGTGATAATGTGTACCAAGTGTTATTCTGTCTCTGACGTTATTTTACTCAAACAAGCTGCTGGTGTGAGATTTCTTCCTGGAATAGTTGGATTTGGCAGAATTTCCTATCCTTCAAGCAGTGGAGCGATTCACATTAATCCTCAACAGGAATAACTCCACGTTTGGTGTAGATGACTCAGAGATTTTTTACTCTCTCACTTTGCTGTCAGGAGGGACAAAGTAAGAGAAGGAAAGTATCAGGCTGCGGCTTACTACCATAAGAACATCGGACGTAGGAACAGAAATTAGGCCATTCAGCCCATCAACTCTGATCCACCATTCAATTATGGCTGACAAGTTTCTCAACCCCATTCTTCTGCTGACTTCCTGTAAGCCTTGATCCGCTTGAAACTCAAGAAGCTAACAATCTCTGTCTTTAATATTCTCAATGACCTGACATCTACTGCCTTCTGTGAAAATGAATTCCATAGGTTCTCCACTCTCTGGCTGAAAACGTTTCTCTTTACCTCCGTTCTAAAAGGATTTCCCTTTACTCTAAGATTATATCCTTGGGTCCAAGAGACCCAAACAATGGAAGACTTCTTAACATGCACACTGTCCAGGCCATTCAGTATTCTGTATGTTTCAATTAGATCCCGCCACATCCCTCTGAACTCCATCAAGAACAGACCGAGAGTCCTCAAATGTTCTCATATGTTAAGCTTTTCATTCCTGGGACTATTCTTGTGTATCTCCTGTGAAACGATTCCAAGGTCAGCACATCTTTCTTGAGATATGAGGCTCAAAACAGCGAACAATACTCCAAATATGGTTTTACCAGAGCTTTATAGAGCCTCAGAAGTAAGTCCCTGCTTTTACATTGAAATCCTTTCAAAATAAATGCCATCACTGCATTTGCCTTCCTAATTACTGACTCAACCTGCAAGTTTACATTGAGAGAATCCTGGAGTAGAACTCCAATCCCTTTGCACTTCAGACATCTGAATTTTCTCGGTAGTCCATGTTTTTATTCTTCCTACCAAAGTGTATGTTTCCACAATTTCCAACTTTGTACTCCATCTGCCACTTCTTTGCCCATTATCCTAACCTATCCAAATCCTTCTTAAGCCTCCCTGCCTCTTCGACCATACCTATCCCTATACCTATCTTTGTATTATCTTCAAACTCAGCCAGAATGCCTTCAGTTCCATCACCTGGATCGTTAATGTATGAAGTGAAAAGTTTTGGTCCCAACAATGAGCCTTACGGAACACTACTTGTTACTGGCTGTCATCCTAAGAAGGACAATTTTCTCGACACTCTGTGCTTCCTGCCAGACAGCCAAATTTCTATCCATGCTAGCACCTTGCCTCTCACACGACGGGCCCTTGCCTTACTCAGTAGCCTCCTGTCGCCACATTGTCAAAGATCTTCTGGAAGTCCTGGTGGATGACATCCATTGACTCTCCTTGTTCTAAGCTGCTTGTGATGTCCTCAAGGGTTTCTAGCAGATTTTCCAGGCATGACCTCCCCTTGATGAAACCATGCTAACTTTGTCCTACTTTACCATCCACATCCAAATATTCAGTAATCTCATCCTTCACAATGGATTCCAGGATCTTACCCACAGCCAAGTATAGATTAATCAGTGTGTAATGTTCCCTCTTTTGCTTTACTCCCTTTTTAAACAGGGGTGTCGCGTTAGCGATTTTTCAGTCCTCTGGGCATCTCCCTGATTCGAGCAATTCTTGAAAGATCACCACCAACGCCTCCACTGCCTTAGAAATCTGGAGTGGAGTCTGTCTGGTCCAGGTGATTTACTTACATTCAGGCCATTCAGTTTTTCCAGCACCTTCTCCTAGGTGATGGCAACCTTACTCTGGTCTGTCCACTAAGTGTTTTCAATGTTTGGGATATTAGTCGTGTTTTCAACCATGAAGACTGACACCTAGTAATTTTTCAGCTCCTCAGCCATTTCCTTGTTCCACGTTTCTCTCTTGTGCCAATTGCTAGCGATCAACTGCCCATTTTTGCCTCTCGTTTTCCCTTTCCATATCAAAAGAAGCTCTTACAGTCTTTCTTTACATGACTGGCTTACTTACACTCATATTTAATTTTCTCGCTCCTCACTTCTTTTTTTTGTGCTTCTGTTGGTCTTTACAAGTGTTACGACATGGTGGTGAACCTCTCTGTTAATTAAACCAAAGACCCAAGAAAGCTCACATCAACTCATAATCTATTAGAATATGAGTGACATAGAACTCCCAAATTCCACTATTTAAAGAAAATAACGTCAATTTATTTTTAACTGTAAAAATGAACATTACCCCACAACTATTTACAACCGCTCCCCACCCGCCACCCCCACAAACACCCTCAACTCCATCACAATAATCTGTTTCAATAAGATACTCATGAAGATTACATCAACTTAATTTCAAAACCACACAGCCACTGCCGTCCTCTGTGATGCTCCTCTTTGGGCTGATGAATTCCCTGCATCGTCGTATTTCTGTTTACTGTGAATGTGTTTCATACGAAAAAAAACTATGATAGTGAGTATTTTCTAATTTCTTGGAGAGCAAGATGATTGATTCCCAGGATTCTTCCGTCTCGATGGCATTTGGTTTCTCCCCAATTTTCAAAATGTCCGCATTTTCAATCCCCAGCATCAAATGGTCTCACTGGTTCGATGTTGGTAAAACAATAAATTCAATCCCGATTTGCTTTCAGTTACAAAGAGAGAGAAGGAATGAGAGTGTTACATGCAACAGTGTGACTGGTGGAGCAAGAGCCTTTTGTGGGGGTATGTGCTATAACAGATATACAGAGAGTGTGAGCGAGTAGAGAGAATACGGAGACATTTGCCCTGGCCGAGCGGGGAAGGTTATTGATGCTTGTCCTGTATTGATGGGCATTTCTTCAGATCATCTCAGCATCGGGATGAGCCTCCCCAATGTCTTGTCCACGTCTATCACTAATAACACCACAGACCACATCCCCAGCTTCTTCAGAATCAGTTTGGGTGGATCTTGTAAACAACAAGGAGGAACAAACATTGGTGCCTTACATATCTAAATCAAATATGTTGTGCAATTTTGTGCATGCTATTCTCTGGAAAGTAGATATACACATATTGTGGGTGCTGCAGTAATACTGGATGATCTAAAATTGCATCTAAACTGCGTGAACAAAATGTTTGCTCAAGCTTTGAAAAGTAAATTTCAAAAGTGTATATGAGGTAGGTCGAAGAGTGTGTTGTTAACCAAACTAGAGAGCAGGTTATTTCGGGTGTGGTGTTGTGTGGTCAGAAGGACTAATTACTAACCTGGCTCTGAAGCAGCTTTCGAGTAATAATGACATTAGTATGTTACATTTTACATAGAGCCTGCATGCAATATAGAATTTTTTAACATTACACTTAAATATTATGGAACCCCGGAGGCTAGAGGACCAAGTGAATTGGGAAAATACAATAAACAATGTTATTGATAGAAATACATAAAAACTGAAAAGTACATACACATCACTAAGTTATAAATACCAAAGAATGGGAAGGTGAATCAATGATGTTTAATGTAAAAAATTAAAGATTTCATTCAACCAAAGGAAGCAGCTTCAGAAGAATTCTAGATATTGTGCAAACCTCAATATTCTGAGAGATTTTCCTATCCGAAAATAAGGACGAAGAAAGTGTTAAGGAAATCAAAAAGGACATGAATACAAACAAACAGGAAACACAAAGACAGCCCAAATCTACGATCCATACACCAAAGAAAACAAAAGTAAGGCCAATGTGGAAATTTATAAGGTTTAGGATAATTCATTGTATGGAACAAGGAAATGGCAGAGAAACTAACCAGCTACGTTGCATCGGTCTTCATGGAGAAAGCTCCAGGAAATCTCCGTGTCAAGCAAGTGATTACATGGGACTTGTGGAAGTAAAGACAAAAGTCAATTCGAATCAGCAACAAGGTAGTTCTTGCAAATGGAGCTAGATTGATCATTGATAAGTCTGATGTGCCAGATGTACTTCATATAAAAATGTCAGAAATAAAACAACATGTTAATTGAACTCGGTGACTGCGTTTTATTTTACTGTAGATCCTGCAAAGACCATAAGCCCTTGCAGATAACTGGAAGGTAGTAAACATGATCCAACTATCTATGCAGGGAAGAAGGGATAATGGGGAGGACTGCAGACCAGTTAGTTTGACATTTGTAGGGAAACAGTTGGAATCTATTCGATCAGATGTGATAGTGGGTATTTAGAAATTAACAGTAACATTGCAGAGAATCACTCTGCATTTCTGATAGAGAAATTATACCTGACAAACTTTGGAATTGTTTGAGGCTGCTTTATTCTTGCAGAGTAAACAAAGGACAACAAGCGGATGTGGTGTGTTTGGAGTCTTAAGACGTGGGCGGCACGGTGGCACAGTGGTACAGTGGTTAGCACTGTTGCCTCACAGCGCCAGAAACCCAGGTTCAATTCCCGCCTCTGGTGACTGACTGTGTGGAGTTTGCACATTGTCTACGTGGGTTTCCTCCGGGTGCTCTGGTTTTCTCCCACAGTCCAAAAGATGTGGAGGGTAGGTGAATTGGCCATGCTAAATTGCCTGTTGTGTTAGGTGTAGGGGTATGGGTGGGTTGCGCTTCGGCTGCTCGTGTCGACCTGTTGGGCCGAAGGGCCTGTTTCCACACTGTAAGTAATCTAATCTAAACTCACCCAGTGAGTTCGTTAATGCAACTAACGTAAATAGTATTTGGAGAAATACATGTAATTGGACAGTTAATGTCAGATTGGAACTTGTTTAAGTAAATCCGAATATAAATGTAAAGACCTCAAGAAGCAGTTGCACAGAGTGTTGATGAGAGAGTACCTCGAGTATTGTGTACAGCGTTAGTAATCCAATCTAAGAAAGAGTATGCTGATTACAGAGGACGTGCAATGGATATTCTCCAGATGAATGCCTCGGATCACAAGAATTTCTGATGGGGAGACTTGTCTTGTGACCTCTCCAGTTTCAAAGAGCAGTGAAATTTAGAAAATCTACGAAACATTTGACAAGGTAGAAGTAAACAGAATATTTCTCTGGCTGTCTACTCTACATTTAAGCAAATAGTGGCAGGATAAGGGACAGGCCCTTTAAGACCGTAAGAAGGAGGAAATTCTTCACTGGGAGGGGACTGACTAATACAGCAGCATGGAAACCTGCTGGCAGAGCAAGATTAGGGAGAATTCCCAGATATTCTACAGGTACGTCAAGTGGAACAGAATAAACAGTGAACAGGTAGGACCTATTAGTGACATACCAAGTTGCATCCAAAATCAACTTCGTGGTAGAAGGCTGTTTGTGTGACTGGTGACTAATGTCCCCTGGTGTACCGCAGAGATCAGTGCTGTGTCCCTTATTGTTTGTGATATTCATAAGTGTTGTGAATGTGAAGTGGGTAGGGGGAGTGTGATAAGCAAGTTTGTTCTTGACATAAACATTGGCCGGGTGTTTGGCAGTGAGGTGGGAGGTCTTATGTTACAGGAAGATATACATGGAATGGTCAGCTGGGCAGGTTAATGGCAATTGGAATGTAACTCTGATAAATATGAGGTGATACACTTTGGAAGAAGGAACGAGACAGAGGAGTACTCAATAATTAGCAACACACTAGGAAGCTCTCCGGGTGCTTCTCCACACATCCCTGAATGTGACTGAACATGATCATTGATGAGTTAAGCAGAACCGTAGATAAAGCCTTCATTTATTGACCTAAATATTGTAAGAGTTTTTTAACACACTTGGGTAAGGCCAAATTAATTACTGTGTGCAGTTCATGGAGCCACATTACAGGAAGGATGTGATTGTACTGGATAAGGTGCAGAGGAGATTCACCAGGATGTTCCCTAGGATGGAGAATATGAGCTGTGGAGAGAATCTGGGTACGCTTGAGTTATTTATTTTGGAGCAGAGGAAGTTGAGTGGGTAAGTAATTCAGGTTTAAGATTACAAGAGGCATGGGCAGGGTGAATAGACAACAGCTGTTCTTTTTAGTCAAAGTGTCAGCTTCCTTCCAATCTGAAAGCCGGGAATGGAGAACAGAGAAACATGACACAAAACTTCACTTCTGTCTTCACAGAAAAAGGTAGAAACAACGCCTTCCCAGCAATAGGAGAAAACCTGTGTCTGATGAGAAAATGATGTAGAATGAAATTAGTAAATAAACTAATTTGGAGAAATTATTGGAACTCAACATAATGGGCATACATATTGATGAAATGGGAAACATATTAGTGAAACTGACTGGTGGATTAATTACATAAAATCAATAGAGGTACTGAACTTGGATTTTCAACTAGACTTTTACTGGAGTCCCAAGCCTCGTATGCAAAGTAAAAGCACATGGGATAGGGGATAATATATGGACATGGTGTTATAATGGGAGAGCTAACAGGAACAGTGAGTAGGAATAAATGTTTGGTTTTCGGTTTAGAAGGCTCTTGTGGCATCGCAATGTTTAATGCTGGGGCGCCAGATATTCACAATACACCTCAAACATCGAGCTGAGGGTATCAAATGCAAAGTTTCAAAGTCTGCTGACAGAAATAGGATTTTGAAGGGAGAGGAGGATGTGATAAAGAATCTTCAAAGTGATTGAGACAAATGAAGTAAATAAGTAAATATGTGCCAGATGAAGAGCAGTGTGGATAGATGTGATGTTGTCTACTTTGTTGGGGACAATAGAATGCAGCTGAACATTTGAAAAGGGAGTAGTCGATCTATAAAGGGAACTACACTCGCTTGTTTTTGTTTCTGTTTGGACAGACGTCCGAGTTCCATGTTGGTCAGTGAATTCTGAGGACAGAAGCTAATATTGGAATACATTGGCACACAGACCAGGGTACATAGACCCACCAAGTGGGGAGCTGTAACATTGAAAAGGATCTGGGGTCCCTCTGTGCACCAGTCACTGATAACCATATTGCAGGAACAGAAAGCATTTCGGAAGGTAACTGGTGTGTTCACCTTTATTTCAGGAGGACTTGAGTCCAGGAGTAAGGGTGTCTTACTACAGTTGGAGAGGGCCTTGGTTATACCCTACCTCGAACATCGTGCACATATTGTGTGTAGTTTTGGTCTCCTTACCTAATAAAGGACAAACCTGACATTGAGGGAGAGCAATGAAAAATAACCAGACTGATCTCTGGGATTGACAGACTTGTTTTGGGAGCAAAGTTTAGGGCGACTGAGCCTGTATTACATGAAGTTCACGAAAGTGAGTGGAGATATCAGTGAAATATATAAAACACTGACAGGGCGACATAGATTGAAAGCAGGGATGCTTATTCCCCTGGTTGGAACTCCTAAGACAAAGGCCCACAGTATAAGGTACAGGCAGGTCACACTGCATTGTGATGAAAATAAATGTCTGCACTCAGAGACTGGTGAACCTGTGGAATTCTCTCCAACGTAAGGCTGTGGAAGACAAGGCACTAAAGACTAATAAGGATGACTAGTTACTGGAGGGCTGGGGGAGAGAGCAGGCATATGGTGTGGAAATAAATGTTCAGCCATCATTATATTCAATTGGTTAGCAAACTCGACAGATCAGAGGGACTGCTGTAGTCCAATTTTCTTGCTTTACTAGGTTAATCATATTAAGTGATTTGTACAGTGTGCAGGGAACGTGCATTGAGGAGATGTTCAGACATGAACTAGAATGGGGGAGGCTGAATGTGTTGTATGGCCTACTCCATTCCCGATGTTTCTGTGCAGTCTGTGGGAAAGCTCTGTAGATTTTGTCACAAGTTCTCAGATGTTAGGAAGGAGGTCTCTGCCGGGTCGGCAGGGCTGTGTTTCCCATTCCTTTTTCTGATACCGAGGCTGCGGCCTGGTGTTTGGTACGGGTTTATCCTTTAAGACCTCGGAGCAGTTTGATACAATTGAGTGTCTTGTTTGGCCGTTTCAGAGACCATTCAAGACTTTATCACATGGCTGTGTGTGTGGAGTCACCAGACCAGGAAAGCACAGGGGATTTGCTTTCTGAAAGTACATCGGGGAAGCAAATTGGTGTTTGCAATCGACATTAGTTTCAATGTCACTGTTACTCACACCAGATTTGAGATCTCGATAGTTTATTAATTGTTTTTATCTTCCACCAGCTGCCAGAGTATTAGCCTGGTCTGAATTAGTAATCCAATCATACTTCCACAACAGCACCATCTCCACATCGGGACTGATCGGAAACCACACTGAGCAGGTTATTATTCTGCTGCTTAACAGTTCTGTTAAAAAGAACGCAAACCAATTTGACTGTCGTGATGGGACTGATGGTGTGGTAATTGGTCAGATTGTAATTATTCTCCTCTTAGGGAACTGCACATAGCTGAGTAATTTTCCACATTGCCAAGGAAATGTCAGAGTTGGACCTGGAATGAAACAGCTTCCCCAGGGACATGGCTTGTTGTGCAGCCCAAGTCTTCAGTCCTATCGCAGGAATGGTTTCAGGGCCTTTGTCGTATCTACTGTGTCTAGCTGTTTCGTCAAGTTACGTGCAGTGAATCAGATTGTTTGAAGACTGACCTCTTTGATTCTGTGGGCATCATGATGAGGTTGAGGTGGATCGTCGACTCAACATTCCTGGCTAAGGATGGTAGAGATACTATTTCCTTGTTTTTTTACACTGATATGTAGAGCTGATCCATTGAGAGGATTTGGTTAATTGTGCCCAGTTGGTTCTATACTCATTGATCACAATTTTTGTCTGAATGTGGCAGAGCTTCATTCTGGGTCTGTTGACCTTATGAGAATTTCTCCCTCTCTATCATATGATTAGATTTAATTTGATTTGATCGGATTATTGTCGCATGTATGTAAGTAGAGTGAAACTCTTTGTGTATGCACAGTTCTGGCAGATCATAGTGAGAGATGGAGCTGCCTTTTTTTAGAGACATGGAGTGGCCGAAATTTAAAAGTCTAATTTAACTGTCTGTTTTTGAAGAGCCACAAAATAGTCAGAATTTAAAGTAGGTTGCTTCAGCAAAAGTGAAAAAAAAAGCATTTGAGAAGGGAATTATTCCAAGCAAAAGAAAGTATAACCTGATTCGCAATATTCTGAAACATGCTAATATAGCGATAAAGAATGTTCTTTTTTTGAAATTTTTGATTTGTAACAGAACACAGATGAAATAATGAAATTGCAGCATAAACACTTTGAACAATCATAACAAAAAGGAACTTATTCTGATCTCATTTAGGATGTTTTCAAAAACAGCAACTCAACTTATCTTTAAGTAGCTAGCTGTGCCTTTGAAACTATTTACAATAGTAATAAGTTCTAATTAAAGATTTGGTAAATAATCATGGAGACAGAATTGAACGTAATTATAAAACCTTAAAGAGATGCCTGGCTTGCCTTTTCCAATTAGCTGAAAAATGGTTAACAGTCGAAATAATAAAAAAAATATGAGTTATGTAACAGAATCAACTTTTTAATGCAAAATTTGATAATGGAATTTGGGAAGAGATAGCCTGCTCAATGGAGAGTAGAATTCATGCAATCCTTCAAGATAAAAAATGCAGGGCATCACTAAAAAGAGCACTGCCACTAACTTTGGATTGCAGCATAGAAAGATCCAAAGACCTAGAGATAACAAAAACCGTTAAACATCAGAAACAAAATTGAATCTAGGGCTGTCCATGGGAGTGTCCATCATTGATCAGTTGTTTTACGAGATTCGTTCCGCAGAAGGGAAGTGGAGGGGACACTGACAACGTTGTGTCCAATCATTGCAACGCAGAACGTTTAAAAATACTGTCTTTTTTGCTGTAAAATCGTAGCGTTTCATTGATCAATCCTGTACGGATTGCTTATATTGTTGTTGGGTCTGGCAATGCCTTTACTTTAATATTCTCAAGCATGTCGTCATCTCTGTCCATGACACGGTCCTCAGTCTCCTTTGGTTAATGACACAAAACCCTGTCAGGTATTCACATTTAAACTGATTTCCTCTATGTCTATTCTCTCTCAAATAATAATTTTCAAATCTACTGCCACCAACACACACAGACACACACACACACAGACACACACACACACACAGACACACACACACACAGACACACACACACGCACACACATACACACACACACACACACACACACACACACACTCCCTTATTTCATATTTCAGCAGTGGAGGTACAGGGCCATACATTTGTATGAGTCTATTTACTGTCACTTACTGCATGGGTTACACATCTTCCCGTGCAAGACATTTCTGTAGTACAAGTATAGGAGCAATATACTGGCAAAGGTTTGCAATGGTCCCCATGTCCAGGTAGTCCAGTTTATAGAGTAATCCACTAGCATGGTCTGCACAGCTCTCCATTCTGGCTAGTCCCTTGTTCCAGTTTATGGTATCTTGGATGGTTCTGTGAGGCAGATTCACAATTTGATGTAACTAAACATTTCAACTGATCTGGCAATAATTTTATTGAACGCTCCCATTCTTGTGATTGGACCCACCATTGTCTCACTTCTCCAGTTCCTCCCACTCCCCCGTCTCCTTATCCATATTTTCACAACATGTTATCAGTTAATTAATTATTTGTTTTTCTGTACGTTTCCCTGGTGTTGTTTTTTCACTCCCGAGTGTATCGAGTGCTGGCATTGTGAATCTCAGAAAAAATGAAATGGTATGTGGCGGGCTGTTGCTCCAAGTTGGAAAGGGGGTTCCAGCAGCTTTTGACACGTCTTTGAAATTTGGTCTGTGCCTGAACTCTGAAGGCCTGTGTTTGTCCCTCTCAGTTGATTGTGCCGTCCATAACATGAGGAAACCCCTCGAGTATTATTGTCAAGGAACAGGAACTGAGGAGCATCTGACTGCCTCCTGTCATGGAAAGATTAGTGGAGGCGATGGAGATGGTTTACTGGAGGTTGTGCTGTGGGCTGCCTCAGACATTCAGGGAGACCTGAGGATTTGGTGAACCAACTCTGGATGGAGCATGGGGACTGTAGTTACAGCATCTGGGTCTACAACATGAACTACAAATGAAGCAGAGGCTGCAGAGAGGGGTAGCTCTGAAACAACAGAGTGACTGTGTGTGGGGAAAGGGATCTGCCAAACCTGCCTGTGTTTTAACGAGGAGACACACATCCTTTCCCTCTCGCTTTAAATACACCCATGCAAGTTCACACTCTACTTCCCGCACACAAACACATGCCCCCTCTCTCACATGCACACACACTCACCCCCTCTCACACACAAGCATACCCTCTCTCACCCTCCCAAAGACACACATACTCCCACTCACTCTCACAAACACACACACTGTCTCTCCCTCCCACAGACACTCCACCTTGTTTTCAGTCACACACACGCACGTTTGCGCAAAGACACACACACAAACACATCGAATCTGTCAGATGAATTTTCATTTGCCAGTTTGTATTTCCAGATGCATTATATTTTTTCAAAAAAAAAATACAATTTGGAGACAGTCAGTCAATACGATATTTTATTAACTCCTACTTTGGAAGTAAACCTAGTCTGATTCCAGGTGAAGACACATACAGACTCCAAACAAGACCAAATGCCTAAAATACGTTGTATACTGGAAGGGTCACCTCCTTTACATCGATAATACCTGAAGGTATCTCCAGTCAGGACTTGAAAGGAACTCTGGATTTGCATATTCATCAATCAAAACCTGCATCTCCATTCTAACCCATGAAAGATTTAGCAGCCATCTTCGATGTGATCAATTCATGTGCATGTGTTGTACATCTTTTCCTTCTAAATTTTGTGCCTAAGGTCTTTTCTCTCTAACACCTGACGAAGGAGCAAGACAATGAAATCTTGTGTTTTCAAATTAACCCTTCAGACTATAACCTGGTGGCATATGATTATTGATCTTACTCAACCCAGTCCAAAGCTAGCACCTCCATATCATGTTTTTTTATTGGTAAGCTAATTTTCTCTCCAAGCAAATAAATTGTTCTAACTCATGTGCTCTTCTCTTGCATATTAAGCTTTCGAAAAGCATTGCCTTCTTGAAGTCCAGATATAATACATCTTTCAGATCCCCGTTATTCAACTTGTTTGTCACACGTTTTAATTTTAAAAAGTTAGGAAAATCATTGAAACATGATTTATCCTGAATACAATCATGTCGACTTTGATGGGTTGTGGTTTGACTTTCAAAGTCTCCTGTTGTTAATTCCTTAATAACAGATTCGAACAATTTGCCTTCAATCGTTTGCTCATACCTTTCCATTCCCGATTGAAGTTGGTTATTCTAAGTTCTTCCCTTTCCATAACCTCGACAGTCCGTTTCAATTCCTGTGAAATATGCACGAGGCTGAGAAAGATCGGCTCCAATTGTTGTGTGAGGGGCATGGGTGGCTGATTGGATTCATTCTGTTCCTGCTTTACACACAAGATGGGCTGAATGTCCTCCTGGTGTTCCTACACTATAGCTTCGATGTCTTGCATGTCCTGCGCCTGTTCCTGGCCAAGCTGCTTAAGATATCATTGTCCTCATCCTGTTGCACAATGACAAGTTTGGGGACTTATAGAATCTCCTTGCTGTTATGCCACATTTCGAATGTTGAATTGAGCAGGCAGGTTGCGTGGTCCACCGTATTTAGCTCAGTGGTTAGCACTGCTGCCTCCCAGCACCAGAGATCTGGGTTCAATTTCAGTCTCGGGTCACTGTTTGTGTGGATTATGCATATTCTCCCTGTGCCTGCAAGGGTTGCCTGTCGGGTACTGCAGTTTCCTCCCAAAGTCCCAAGTTGTACCAGTTAGGTGCTTTAGGCATGGAAAATGTTAGGTTGCAGAGATTGCGTTGGGAAATGGGTTGGGGAGTGGGGTTTGTATGGTATGGCCTTCAGAGGATCAGCGTTTAGTCGATGGGTCAAATGGTCTGCTTCCACGCTATAGGGATTCAGTGATTAACATCTTCATTGCAGAATTCAGTTGAGGGAATAATATCTGAATTAATACCAATACCCTTTCTTAGTGAGGAGATTAAATCTGTGCACATTACTCCAGAAGTGATCTCACTAAGACCATGTACAGCAGCAGCCACACTTTACAAGCCTGCTGTAAGGTTCCTACTCAGGTTAGAGCAGGCTCAGCTGTCACGGGAATACACCATTTTGTTGAAAATGAATGGTGTGCTGACCTTCATTTCAGGATGTTTTGAGTACAGGAATAAGTGTGTCTTACTGCAGCTGTACAGGGACTTCGTGAGACCCCATCTTGAACATTGTACAGTATTGTGTGCAATTTTGGTCTCCTTACCTAATAATGGACAAACCTGACATTGAGGGAGAGCAGCGAAGGATGACCAAACGGATCTCTGGGATGACAGGCTTGTTGTGGGAACAGGGTTTGAGGCGACTGTGCCTGTATTCCATGAGGTTTAGGAAAATGGGTGAACTATATAAAACTCTGACATGGCGAGACAGATTGGAAGCAGGATGATACTTCCCCTGGGTGGGATGTCCAAAACACGGGCTCACAGTTTTGGATACAGCCAGGCCAAAGTGCGTTGAGATGAGACTAAATACCTGCACTCAGAGACTGGTGAACTTGGGGAATTATTTCCCTGATCAGGTTATGAAAGCTAAGGTACTGAATATAAATAAAGATTTCAAGACACAGAAGGGATGAGGACAGTGCAGGAGTTTGGTTGTGGAGGTATAGAATCAGCAATAATTACAGCCAGTTATCCAATAATGTGGCAGCTGTGTTCCTGTGGAACACCGTATTATAGAAAACGGTGCAATATCAATAATGGGGCCAATGGGAAAAGAGACTTCCGTGCGAAACCCAAAATTACGAGTAAAAATCAAAAGAAAAATAATAGTCAGCCTAACACAAACAATAGCACAGGCTACATAAATATTTAAACTGTGTATTGTGAGGAGTTAGTGCAGTAAATGTCACCCTTTCACACGACAGACACTGACGACAGCACTGTACCTTTCACCAAGATCTTCACCAGAAAGCGCGCGAGCTGACTGACCACGTGATGCCGATGCAGCATTCCAGTTCTCTCCGAGGTATTCCCCTCCCGGTTTGAAATAAAATTCCTTCTAAATGTAGACTACAAATCCCACATTCAGGCTGAGTTTCAAGGCTTGCAGAGCGGATTACATTCCTGCTTTATCTGAACACACTGAGGTTGCATTTGGCAGACAGAGGGATCCTGAGGCTGGGATTTGCTGTTCAGCTGGTGCCAGAGATGGACTCGCATTACAGTGAACGGGAGCTCGCTTTATAGAGAAAGGGGCATAATTCACGAATTGTGTTGCAGCGAAATTGCTTTTAATAAACACACCTTATTGGATAGCTGCCTGTATATTGAATGGAGAATCAAAATTGATGCACCAAAGGGAATATAGTCGTTCCTATTTTATATGTTCTGATATTTAAACATACTAAAGGATATGAACACTGTGTGGGGAAAACTGAATTGAGGAGATTTTCACCATGAACTAGAATGGAGGATGCTCAGTGTGTTGAATGACCTACTCCACTCTCGATGTTTCTGTGCAGTCTGTGCGAAAGCTCTGTAAATGCTGTCACCAGCTCCTAGATGTTAGGAAGGAGGTCTCTGCAGGGTCAATAAGATAGTGCTTCCCGTTCCAATACTGAGGCTGGTGCTGGGTGATCTGTGTTGTTTTATTCTTTAAGACCTCAGAGCAGTTTGATACAGTAGAGTGTCTTGCTGGGCCGTTTCCGAGACCATTGAAGAGTTTTTCATATATCTGTGTGTCTGGAGTCACTTTTAGGCCAGATCAGGAAAGCACCCGAGATCCAATTCCTGAAAGTACATTGGGGAAGGAAATTGGCATTTACAATCGACATTGGCTTCAAGGTCACTGTTAATGACTCCAGGTTTTACATCTCGATATTTTATTAATTATAACTTCCACCAGCTTCCAGAACATTAGCGTCGTCTGGATTAGTAATCCAGTGATATTTCTACAACAGCACCATCTCCACATGGGGAGCTATCTGAAACCACACTGAGCAGGTTATTTCTGTGCTACTTTACACATCTGTCAAAAAGAACTCCCACCAATGTGGCTATTGCAATGGGAATTAGGGTGTGGAAAATGGTCAGACTGTAGTTATTCCCTTGTTATGGGACTGGACATAGCTGAGTAAATTTCCACATTGCTAGGGAGATGTCAGAGTTGGATCTGGAATGAAACAGCTTCCCCAGGGACACGGCTTGTTGTGCAGCATAAGTCTTCAGTCCTATTGCAGGAATGGGGTCAGGACCCATTGCCTTTGTCGTATTTACTGTGTTCAGCTGTTTCTTCATGTCACGTGCAGTGAATCAGATCGATTATAGACTGGCATCTGGTGATTCTACGGGCAGCATGGCGAGGGTGAGGTGGATCATCAACTCAACACTTCTGGCTGAGGGTGGTGCAAATAATACAACCATGTCTTTTCCACTGATGTACAGGGCTGTCCCGTTATTTAGATTGGTGATATTTATGGTGTCCTCTCCTCCAGGGAGTTGTTTAATAGTCCATCGACATTTATGTCTGCATGTGGCAGCACTGCAGAACTTCGATCTGATCTGTTAGTCTTGGGATCATTTCCCCCTCTGCATCAGATGTTAGTCCTGCTGTTTCGAATGTCACCAGTCAAGTGCGGTAGCTTTAATGGATTGTCATCAGGTTTAGGTACACATGGTTCCGACCCTATCATGTTCACCCGCACTCATCGCTGAACCATAGATCAGCTTGATGTTAATGGTAGGCTGAGGGATTATCCTGGGGAAAATGTTCCAGATTGGAGTTGAATACAATTCTGCTGCAGCTGTGATTCTACCACACCACATGAATGCCCACTTTGAGCTCCAATATGTTCAATTCAATTCTACTGTCTATCCCCCTGTTTATACCAAGACCCATTCACCCATCAGCCCTGTACTCAATGTCTTAACCTGGTGTCTGATGTGGTAACAATTCAATTTTCCTATTCTCATTGTGCTGAGGGTCTCTTTCTGGTGTCACGCCTCCAATTTGTTACTTTACTCAAACCCTTTAACATATGCATCTGAATCTTTTCCATTCCCCCCAATGCCATCTACTGTGTTTGATGTGAATGTGTTCCCCACTGTTTCTCTCCCTGACCAAGATTAAGAGCTCTGCAGTGTCAGTGATGCCAGCTTTATGTAGTTTCAGATCAAGGAATTTGTGCACCTTGCATTATCGGTTACATCCCAGTGTATTCCGTGTGAGACAGAGCGTTTGAGCAGCTTTAACACACGTCTATGGAACTTGTTCAAAAACAGAAATTGCTGATGAAACTCAGCAGGTCTGGCAGCATCTTGTGGAATGAAAGCAGAGTTAATCTTCCAGGACCAGTGACCATTCTACAAAACTCCCATTTTCTCCAGCAATTTATGCATTTTCATTTCCAGTATCCATAGTTAATTGTTTAATTGAAAACTTGTTCTGAGCCTATTCATTTCTAGAGAAAGTCAACAGGTCTGGCATCATCGACAGAGACAGAGAAACAGAGTTACTGTTTCAAGTCCAGTATGACACTTCTTCAGAACTAAAAAAGTATAGGAAAATGAGCTTTATAATACCTTGACAGATGTGGGGAGTGGGTTGACAGGTAAAAGAGGGTGTTGCAAAAGATAAACATGCTTTTAGTCGTGGTGAACGAGAAGACCATGTGAAATAGCTTTAAATTAAGATGTGAATAGGGAAAAGGGTTTCTCTCTATTGAGTGCAAGATAAAGAAGATGCAACCACACAAGGTCATAGAGAGGCCAGGAAAGAGATTGTACGGAAATTGGAGAACAGTTATAATGGGGTCAGACTGTGAAATTATGAAATTGTACATTAACTTCTAAAGGCTGTAACGTACGAAAGTGTAAAGTGCGTTGTTACTCGAGCTTGGGTTGTGCTGCCTTGGAACATTGCAGCAGCCCAGTGCTGAAATGTTAGCATGAGAGCAAGGTAAGTTATTGAAATGGGAAGCAATGAGAAGGTCAGGGTTATTTCTACAGACAGAGTGGGTGTGATCCGCAAAGCAATCTCTATTTGGTCTCGCCAATATAAAGAGACTACATTATGAGCAGCAATGACGGGACATCAGATTGAAAGGTCACAGGTGAAATGCTGCTTCACCTGGAAGCTATGTTTGGGGCCTTGGATAGTGAGGAGGGAAGAGATGAATGGACAAGTGTTGCAGCTTCTGTAATTGCATGCGATGGAGGAGTGGGGAAACGTTCGGGGTGATGGACAGTGACACAGAGGGAACGGTCACTGTGAAATACTGACCGAGGACGGGAGGGGAAGATGTCCTGCTGGAGATGGTGGAAATGGCGTAGGATGAATATGTGAATGTGGATTCTCGTGCAGGAGGAAGTGTGGACAAGGAGGAACTATCATTGTTCTGGGGTGGAGGGGACGGATTGACCGCAATACTGTGGGAGATGGGACAGTCATAGCTGAAGGCCCTATCCACCAGAATTCGGGGATTTCTGGTTTGATGGAAAAGGAGGTCACGTTAGACGCAGCTCACAGGAATGTGGCATCGTCAAACAGAAACAACAGAGATGGAGAAACTTGGAGAATGGATTCAGCCGCCACTGATCTTGTGCTCAGCCACAGGCAGAAGTTCCTTCTGAATGATTGAAAAGAACCAGGCATCTAATTTGAGGATTTCTGCCTCACATCTGGTCTGAAGTGGAATGAGAAAATAGACCCAGAGGAAGGTCAGTGAGTATACATGAGCAGACATTCAAGCAGACATCCCAAACCGCTCAGTAATTATTGTTTCTGTTGAAAAAGATGAACTCGATAAGCAGGTGTAGCACCCATGGTTGACAAAGGCTCTCCAGGATACTCTTGATAAGCATTAGTGGAGGGCCAGATTTAGGATGTTTATTTCAGGGACCAGAAGCAGATGCTTGGCATGAATTTCAGCTGTGCTTCCTGAATTCCCCACAGAAACTGCTACCATTGCTGCTCCATCGTCGTCCCTGCTCGTGTCCCCTTCCTGATTCCAGGTTCTTCCTCTCATATGACACAGTACATTATCTTACATTATGGTCCCTCCCCACTTCACCTGAAACTCTTTGATCAAGTCTACCTACTCTGCAGTAGCATCAAGCTGCGTTTAATGCTGCCACTTTGCTCTGGTCCCAGTGTAGCTCGGCCTCTCCATTCATGCTGTTTTACAACTCCCACTCACATCTCACTCCGGAAAGTTCCCATCTTTGAGTAAACCTTATTGAAAAGACCTCTCCCCTTTTACAGTGAATTTACACTGTGATCCAAATTTCAAAAGTAATACTCAGCCTTCATCTCACTCTGCTAAAGGCAACTGCACGCTGACCGTGTGGTACAAAGATTCCCCTTCTTATATGGCACAGGCCAGTGATGCGCTTTCACTGTAGAGATCATCACCCCATTTGGACAAAGCAATTCAGGTGTTTGACCACTTATTGGTACTAGTAACAGTTTCCTGCTGCCTTAGTATTATAACATGGAGAAAAATAAATCACAGGTATGAAGCTTGGGCTGAATGTTATTTACCTGTCATTTGAATACTGTTTCAAATTTGCAGTGCTTATCTTTAAATGCTTGTTCTTAAAGTTATTGTCAGATAGAATGTAGGAGGTTGAGGGGTGACATTGTAGAAGTTTATAAAATCATGACAGGTATGAATAGAGTGACCAACAAAGGTCTTTCCCACGGGATGGGGGAGTTCAACCATAAAAGGCAGAGGTTTAAGGTGAAAGAGGGGAGATTTGAAATGGACGAAGGGTCAATGCTTTCACACAGAGGCTGATGTGTGTATGTTGAATGAGCTGTCAGAGAAAGAGTGGGAGGTGCAAGTACAGCTACAACATTTAAAACTCATTTGGACAAACATATGAATGGGAAAAGTTTAGAGGCATATGGACAAAATGCAATCAGATGGGACTAGTTTAGTTTGGAAAACCTGGTCAGCATGGAAAAGTTGGACCAAAGGGTCTGTTTGTGCACGATATGACTGTATGAATCTAGAAAGCGAGGAAAAGGGGAGAAAAGACATGATGTAGTCAATTGGCAAGAAATACAAAAACAAGCAGCATGATATTTTCCGAGCATATAAAAAAAGTTCAAGGTGAGTGTGTGATCTCAGGTGAAATTAATTAGGAAAGTATATTGAGGATAATTGTAGGGTGTGACTGAAGAATTGGCTACAGGGAGCAGACAGATAATTTACACCCGTGTTTTACATCTTTCCTCACAGGGGAAGGTACAGTAAGTATTTCAATGATGTAAACAAAATGGTAATAGGAGGGAAGTTCTTGAACCGTCTCGAACAAAAGGAACAAGGATTTTTCTAACAGATAAGAGTAAGATTAGACAGGCCAGCAGTAATTCATAGCTGGTTTTAAAAAAAATGGTCACAGTCTTGTGGTCATGGCGTCATCTCTATCAGATGTTATTTCTGCTGTTTGTTAATGTAAGTAGTAAGTGCAGTAGCTTGAATGGGTTGTCATCAGGTTTAGGTACAGACGGTTCTGACCGTGGCATGTTCACCCACACTCATCACTGAACCGGAGATCGGCTTCATGTTAATGGTAGACTGAGAGATTATATTGTGGTTGAATATAATTCTGCTGCTGTTGCAGCTACAACAGCTGCTGTGATTTACAGCATCACATGAATGCCCAGTTTCAGATGCATGATCTGCAATACAATTCTGCTGCTTGTTCTCATTCGCACGGGGACACGGTCGTCCTCCTCCCCTGTACACAGTGCTCTATCCCAGTTTCTCATGTGGGAACACTTCCTTTTTAAAAAATTCTCATCCTGTTTGGGTATCTTCATGATGCCATTCCTCCAATTGTCGCATTCCTCAAAAGCATTTAACGTTTTCACCTGAATATTTTCCCCTCCAGTAATGCCATCTTCTCTTTAAAGCGAATATGTTTCCCGCTGTTTCTCTCCATGACCATGATTAAGAGCTCTCTCGTGTCGGTGATGACAGCCTTATGGAGTTTCAGAACAAATGAATTTGTACACGTTGCATTATCATTCACTTCCCGGTGTATGGCTCTCCATGTTGGACAGGGCGTGTGAGCAGTTTGGACACACATGTTTGAAACTTATTCAAAAACAGAAAGTGCTGAAGACACTGACCAGTCTGACAGCATCTGTGGAGTGAAAGCAGAGTTAATCTTTCGGGTTCTGTGACTGTTCCTCAAAGCACCCAGTAAGTCCAACAATTTTTGTTTTTGTTTCAGATTTCCTGTATCCAATGATCTTTGCTATATTCAAAATGTATTCTGTAACTTTTCATTTTTGAAGGAACTTAGGGTTCTGGCAACATCTCAGAGATATAGAAACAATGTTAATGTTTCAAGTTCAGTGTAAATCTTCTTCAGACGTGTAAGGGATTGGAAAGTGAGCGCGTTAGTATCTTGGCAGAGGTGAGAAAGAGTGTTTGGAGGCCCAGTGTGAACGACAAATGGGCTTGACATTGTGGTGAAAGAGACACAGGTATATAATGTGTGTAAATTAATGTGTAAATATTAGAAATTGATTTTCTCTGTTGAATTGAACATAAACACGACACGAACTTAGGGAGCCCAGGAGGGAGAGTGTACCGAAAAGGGAGAACAGCCATAGTCGGTTCAGACTGTGAATTTATGGAATTTAATATTAACTCCTACAGACTGTAACGCACCAAAGTGTAAAGTGAGCTTTTACTCGAGCGTGGGTTGTGCTTCATTGGAACATTGCAGCAGTCTGCATTTTCTTAGAATCCCTGTAGTGTGAAAACAGGCTCTTCTGCACAACAGATCTATTCTGACCCTCCAAAGAGTATGCGAACCAATCCCATTCTCTACCATAATACTATACATAGACACTTGACTATTGCACCTAACATCAACATCCCTGAACACAATCGGCAATTCAGCATGACTAGTTTACCTAACCTGCACAACTTTGAACTGTGGCAGGAAACTAGAACACCCAGAGGAAATCGAACCCAGTTCCTTGATGCTATGAGGCACCAGTGCAAACCACTGAGACACCGTGCCATCCTGGACCGAAATATTATAAGACCACAACTCTATACGAGCAGAAATGAAGCCATTCGGACCATCAATTCGGCTTCGGCATTCGATCACGAATTATAGATTTTCAACCCCATTTTCCTGCTTCCTGCCAGTTATCTTTGATCTCCTTGTCAATCAAGAACTTATCTGAGTCTGTTTTAAGTATACTAAATAGAACGTAGAACAGGACAGCACAGAATAGGCCCTTTGGGCCACGATGTTGTCCTGAGAGTTAATCTTAATATAAAATATAGTAATTTAACCTATGCACCCCTCAACTCACTGCTATCCACGTGCAGGTTTATCAGTCGCTTAAACGTCCCCAATGACTTTGCTTCCACCAACAGAGCTGGCAATGCATTCCATGCTTTCACAACTCTCTGCATAAAGAAACTACCTCTGACATCTCCCTTTTACCTTCCTCCTAATATCTTCAAACTATGACTTATTGTACTAGTCAATCCTACCCTGGTGAAAAGTCTCTGGGTATTGACTCTCTCTATTCCTCTCATTATTTTGTACACCTCGATCAGATCTCCTCTCTCCTCTTTGTCTCCAGAGAGAAAGGTCCAAGCTTGTTCAACCTTTCTTCATGAAGCAAGCCCTTCAGTCCAGGCAGCATCCTGGTAAACTTTCTTTGCACCCTCTCTAAAGCCCCTGTATCTTTCCTATAGTAGGGGGTCCACGACTGGACACAATATTCCAAGTGTGGTCTCACCAGGGACTTGTAGAGCTGCAGAAAAAATCTTTGCGGCTCTTAATCTCAATCCCCCTGTTAATGAAAGCCAAAACAGCATATGCTTTCTTGATACCCTATCCACTTGCGTGGCATCTTTGACGGATCTATGCACTTGCGCACGCAGATCCCTCTGTTCCTCCACACTTCCAAGAATCCTGTATTTAATGCTATATTCAGGATTCGAATTTGACCTTCCAAAATGAATCACTTCGCATTTACCCAGGTTGAACTCCATCTGCCATTTCTCAGCCCAGCTCTGCATCCTGTCTATGTCACGCTGCAGCCTACAGTAGCCCACTATACTATCGACGACGCCTCCAATCTTTGTGTCATAAGCAAATTTACTAACCCACCCCATAACCTCCTCATCCAAATCATTTATAAAAACTACAAAGAGTAGAGGCCCAAGGACATAGCCCTGTGGGATCCCTCTCAACACTGTCCTCCAAGCAGAATATTTTCCATCTACAACCACTGTCTGCCTTTTGCTAGCCAGCCAATTCTGAATCCAGAAAACCAAATCTCCCCGTATCCCATACTTCCTGACTTTATGACTGAGCCTTCCATGGGGAACCCTATCAAATGCATTGCTGAAGTTCACATGCACCACGTTCACTGCTCGACCGTCGTCGACCTGTCTTGACACCTCCTCAAAGATACAATAAGATTTGTGAAGCATGACCTGCCCCTCACAAGGCCATGCGTTAATCACACAATGCTTTGCCAAATAGTCATAAATCCTATCCCTCAGAATTTCTTCCAATCTTTGCTGACCGCAGACATAAGATTGACTTGTCAGGGATTTCCCTATTACCCTTCTTGAAATAAAGAACAACATTCGCCTCCTTCCAATCCTTTGGTACGACTCCTGTGGAGACTGAGGAAGCAAATATCCTCACCAGCAGCTTAGCAAACGCCTTTCTCGCTTCCCGGAGCTGTCTAGGATAAATCTGGCCCTGGGGAAGTATCTATCTTAATGTTTTCCAAAATTTCTACCACATTAATTTCATCAATCCTGATCTGGACCAGCTCCTCTAAGTTTTCATTTACAGCAAGTTCCCTTTCCCTGGTGAAAATCGAAGCAAAAAACTCATTTAGGACATCCCCTATCTGCTCAGACTCCACGCATAAGTTCCCTATGCTATCCCTGATTGGCCCTACCTTCTCCCTAAATATTCCCTTACTCCTCACGTATGAGAAAAATGCTTTTGGATTCTCCCTAACACTTCTTGCCAAGCCTTTTTCGTGCCCCATCATGGTCCATTTATGAGCTCCTTTCTAGCAAGCCTGTAATCCTCTCAAGCTGTGTTAGATTCTTGCTTCCTCCATCTTCCGTAAGCTGCCTGCTTCCTTTTGACGAGAAGTTTCTCTGTTCTCGTCATCCAAGGTTCCTTAATCTTAACCCTTCTTACCTGTCTCAGAGGAACAAATTTGTGTATCACTCGCAACAACTGCTCCTTTAGCAGTCTCCACATGCCTGCTGTGCCCTTTCTGTGGAACAATTGCTCCCAGTCTGTACTTCCCAATTCCTGTCTGATAGCATCATAATTTCCTTTTCCCTAATGAAACTGCTCCTTTCACTCTCGCAGACTATGCTACATGTGAGGCAGTTGTGATCACTTTCGACTAAGTGCTCTCCCAGCATTACTTCTGACACCTCTCCTGGCTCGTTGCCGGACACCAAATCCAAAATAACCTCTCCCCTTGTCGGTCTGTCTCCATACTGAGCAAGGAAACTCTTGAAGATACCTGACAAAAACGGCTTCATCCACACCATCTGCACTTAGGAGGTTCCAGTCGATATTGGAAAAGTTGAAATCACTCGTAACATTAACCCTGCTACGTTTGCACTTTTCTGGAATCTGCCCGCCTATGAGATCTTCAATCTCTCTACTGCTATTAGATGGCCTGTAGAAAACCCCCAAATCCGGCGACTGTTCCATTGTTGTTCCTAACTTCCACCCATACTGACTCAGTAGACAAACCTTCCTCAACAACCTTCATTTCTGTAGCTGGGACGCCCTCTCTGATTAGCAATGTTACATCCTCTCCTCATTTTCCACCCACCCCGTTCTTTTTTTAGATAAGATTAGATTACTTACAGAGTGGAACCAGGCCCTTCGGCCCAACAAGTCCACAGAACCCTCCACAGAACAACCCACCCAGAACCATTCCCCTACATTTACACCTTCATCTAACATTACGGGCAATTAAGCATGTGCCAGTTCACCTAATCTGCACATTTTTGGATTATGGAGGGAAACCGGAGCACACCCACGGGGAAAATGTGCAAATTCCACACAGACAGTTGCCTGAGTTGGGAATTGAACCCGGGTGTCTGGCGCTATGAGGCAGCAGTACTAATCATTGAGACTCTGTGCTTCCCCGAAACATTTTTAAAAGTTTTAAACCCTGGAACATCAAGCAACCATCCCTGCCCCTGTGAAACCTACGTCTCCGCATGGCCACGATATCGTAGCCTCAAGTACTGATCCATAATCTAAGTTTGTCACTCTTAGTTCAGACATTCCTTGCATTAAAGCAGATGCACTTTAACTGATCCTTTTGTTTCATGGCGTGAGAAACCTTCCTGATATATTCAATATATCCTCTCACTGTCCCGTCTGCAACTAAACCCCTCTCAGACATGTGGTCTTATTCCTAACCCCCTGTCAAACGCGTTTTAAACACGCCAGAATCACACGGGCAAACCTCCCAAACAGGCCATTTGTGCCCCTCCAGTTTAGGTGCAATACGTACTTCATGTACAGGTCCCACCTTACCCAGAAGGTAGCCCGATGGTCTTGGTATCTGAAGCACTCCCTCCTGCACCAACCCCGCAGCCAATTGTAAATCTGCATTCGCTGACTGTTCCTCATCTCACTAGCTCGTGGCACTGGTAGCAAACCTGAGATCACGACTCTACTCGTCCTGCTCTTCAGCTTCCAAACTAACTCTCTGTAGTCACTTTTCAGATCCTCAGACCCTTTCCTGGCTATATCGCTGGTGCCAAATGATCTGGTTCCACAGCCTTCTGTGGTAAGGAATTTCACAATTTCACCAGTCTCTGGCTAAAGACGTTTCACCTTATCCCCGTTCCAATGGGTTTTCCCTTTTCTCTATGCCGGTGTCCTCCTGGCAGTGCCAACGTCCTCCCAATTTTGTCTGTATCCAGGTCATTCAGTATTTTGTACGTTTCAATATAATTCCTTCCCCCCCCCACCCATCCTTCTAATCTACATCGAGTATAAACCCAGAGTTCTCCAATGTTCCTCATGTGTTAAGTTTTTCATTTCTTGTCAACCTTCTCTTGACACACACCAAGGCTAATACATCCTTCCTGAGGTATGAGGCACAAAATACTGGAAATGTGGTCTGACCAGAGCCTAAGAAAGCCTCAGAATCCCCGCCATTATATCCTACTCCTCTCAAGATGAATGACAACATCGTATATGCCTTCTTAACTACTGACTGAACCTGTAGGTTTATCTAAGGCAAATCCTCCTCTTGGAATCCCAAGTCCCGTTGTTCCTCAGATTTCTGATTTTTTTTTCCCATTTGGTAAATAGTCCATGCTTGTATTCTTCAAACCTCACACTGCCCCAAATTGCATTCCATCTGCTACTCCTTTTCCCACTCTCCTAAACTGTCGAAATCTTTCTGCAGGCTCTCTGCATCCTCAATACTACATGCCCCTCCACGTATCTTGGCTTCATCTGCAAACGTAGCCAGAATGCCTTCTGTCCCGCCACTCAGATCATTAACCACAGAAGGAATGGTCCCTGTGAATTTCTGACAGTGGACTGGAGGGGAAGATGTGTTTGCTGGTGCTGTCCTGCTGGAGGTGGTGGAAGTGGCGGAAGATGATTCTGTGAATGCATATTCTAGTGCAGAAGCAAGTGTTGACAAGGGGAGATCTATCATTGTTCTGGGGAGGAAGGGACGGAGTGAGGGCAGAAGTGAGGGAGATGGGCCAGACACAGCTGAAAACTCAGTCCATCAGATTTAGGGGATTTCTCGTTTGAAAGAAAAGGATGACATGTAGGAATCTTCCCACTGGAATGTGGCATCATCGAACAGAAATGACAGAGCCTGTGAAACTCGGAGAATGGAGTCACCTTCAGCTGATCATGTGTTCAGCCACATACGTAGGTTCCCCCCGAATGATTGAAAAGAGCCAGCCATTTCAAATGCAGATATATGACATATATCTGCTCAAATACGGAGTGTGAAAATAGACACAGATGAAGGTCAGCAGATATGTGTGTGGCGGGGGTGGGGTGTGGTGGGGAGGGATGTGGGAACATTTAAGCAGGTACTGATTAATAACTCTCAGTAATGTTTGGCTCTGGTGAAAAAGAAGATGATATGAAGATGTGAAGATGAACCATCCATGATGCACAAATGCTGTGAAGTATGCTAATCAATCACAAACTAAAGAATTCAGATTGTTGAGAGTTGGCCACATTTGGGAAGTTTACTTTTGGAACAAGAAGCAGATTGTATAAAACAAAATACAAAGAAAAAGCATTTCAAAACCGAGCAAGAATATGAAAAGAAACTAACCGCAAGAGTTTTCCCATATCGAATAAAAAACATTCATGATGTGGGTGTGACGCTTGGAAGGAAGGCAGGAAAGAATATGTGGGACACCTGTAGGATGTGACTGGGGAACTGATTTCAGGGAACATGCAGAGAAGATAAAACATTATTTTACATTGTTCCTCGCAGGGGAAGGTACGAAGAGTTTCAATATTATAAACAAAATTGTAGTCAGATGAAAGTTTTGCATTGTCTCTCACAAAATGGACAAGGCTTTTATTAAACAGAAAAGACCAAAGGTAAACAGCTCATCAGCAATTCATAGCTTGTTTTGATAGAAATCGTTACAGAGTGACTGGTGGCACTGTGTGAAATATTTCATAATTCCTGGGATTACAGGAGTGTTCCAGTGAAACTGGCGAAACTCCAAAGTGGCGTCTGTCTTCAAGAAGAGAGTGAGTCTTCAAGTGATTAGGTGCTCCCTTTGTTTGATTAGTGGAGCATATTTGAGAGGATTAATGGCCTCATGATGCACTTTCATCCTGAGTGATTTAAAAAAAAAGTAAAACTCTGCTCCTTCTTCTGATGCGTTGCATATTGGGGGATGAACATTTTGCTGAAATTGAATTATTTTGAGAATTATTTGGAACATTGTACGAACGACATCAACCAGAGAATTCAAGAAACTGCACTCATAAGAACATTTTATAACCATGTGGGTGTATTGCGTAGGTGAGAGAGAGAGAGAGAGAGAGAGAGAGAGAGAGAGAGAGAGAGAGAGAAGGTGCTGTATTGCAGTAGGAAGAGTGATGGAACCTTATTCTGGGGAAGGCACTAACAGATATACAATGAGTATGAGAGAGTAGAGAGAATACGTTGACACTTACCCTGACAGAACGGGGAAGATTATTGATGCTTTTCCTGTGGTGCTGGACTTTTCTTCGGACGCAGATACTGCACTGAGCTGGGTGGTGTGCTCAGACCATGGTCTGGGAAGAGAATGGTCCCCCTCTGTACTAGACCTTTCACCATGACCTCCGTGCCTCTGTCGTCAAGCTGTGGTGTAATTTCCCTTTATCTGCCATGCTCGGGTAAACTGTGCAGGGCAGCTCCAAACTGAGAAAACTCAACCGTGTGCCCATTGGCCTTTTTATGATGGCAGCAGTCCCAGTGATCACTGAATATCCAGGGGCATCCGGGCGATGGTGAGCACCTCCAGCCATAATGGGTGGGAAAATCGTGCTGGCGTTGAATGAGAGGGACACCATGAGGTAGGGTGGGTAGTTAATGAGGTGAGTTCGATAAGATAACACCAGGAAGCTAGCTCTGCCTCGTGCAGATATTCCTTCTGTCTCATTCAATGAAAATGGCACTGAGACAAATTATTGTACGATTCAGCCCAGTGAGTCGAAAGATCTGCTGATCCTACTCCCAGTTACAACGCTGCAGGACAAATGCTTATTCAAAATTCTAAATCATCATAGCTTACACAAATATCCTGCTCACCCATCATTCCTAGAAACAGTGGCTTATATTGCAAGACACTATCGAAATGTTCTCATTTCACAATTTTTAAACCTACCATCAGGTCATTCTCTGAAATTCTCTCTCAATCTTCCCCTCGCTTTAAACAAAGTTCCTCCCATTTGTTGGTATTTAAACTGATTCCCCCGCCATCTCTCTCTGGCAGTGAGTTTCACATCCACAGCACTCCTGTGTCATGCCACACTGGAGATATGGAGCTGTAAATGGAGAGGTGCTGCACATCTGTCGCTTCCAGCATGGGCTGCAAGTTTCCCCACGCTGGGCAGTGATCTAACACAGTGCTACACAGCAATGCAGCAATTGGTGCACATAGCTGCGTATGCTGGGAAGGTAACTGCTCCAGATTAAAAGATAAACTCACTGCTATTTACTGCACAGCTCCCCATGCTGCACAGATATCCAGTCCGTGTGTATAGAACAATGCCTTTCTGAGATCTGCACAGCGCCCTGTGTTGAACAGTTCATTTATTCCAAATTTATAGATTAGTGCACTGTTGGACATATAAGTAGTGAACCTGTGAGCTCTAAACAGTGTTCGATCCTGGACGGATTGCTGAGCAGTGCACTAGCCTGGTCCTCGCAGTGCTTCATGCTGAGCAGTGACCTCATCTGGGTTTATGCGTGTCCGGGCTGGATCTGAGAGGTGGATTGAGTATCTGATATAATTGCTGACATGATTATCACTCCTCTGGCTCAGCCCATTCCGCTGGTAAATGTGAATTGTTATGTTTGAGATAGAATTTACTTGGTCAAAAGATTCGATATTAAGCAAAACACTATTTATTCGAAGACTGTCGATAAAAGACAACAAAAGGAAGACGAAGTTGCAATAACTTAATTCTGTTCGAAAACTTAGAAGAATAATAGTTTATTGAACTACTAGACAGTAATGGTTCCAATATGGTATCAACCGATAAGCACAACAATGTCAAAAAACAAATGCAAAAAACAGATTTTCTGACGTGTAGTTCTCCACTCCAGGAGGAAAGAACATCAAAAGGCAGTTCTGAGAGAAATCTCAGAGAGTGTGTGTAGCACCCGGGAGAGACTTACTGCCTTCCAACTCTGCTGAGACCCCATCAATAACTGGAGAAAGGTAAAACTAAGAATCCTGGTTCTGTAAGAGTTTGACCATCACTCCACAAGGCAAGGTCGCGGCTGCAAGAACACAAGGAATGGACTGTACCTACATCGTCTATGGCTCTGTTGGTGTCTCTCAAAAATGCTGAAACCCACCTAATCCGTTTAATGCGGGACAGACAGAAGTCAAAGTTAAACTTAAATAAATGAAACGAAAAGATGCAGCGGGCCTGGTGATCAGACACAGACGGCCTCGGGAGCCCAGCAATTCCTATATTGCCAAAACACAGCAGAATCATCGAGCTTGTGAAGAGAAAGAATTATGTCTCTCCCCCACCTCGATGTTTACAACTGGAGATGTGCCATGAGCCCAATAATCTGCGATATCAAAATCCCACCCACCCCAAGTATTATTGTGATATATCAAAGTTGCCGTGAAATGGGGTTGAGTGGAGCTGCTTGTTCAGTGACTGTGATTAATATCAGTTTTTCTGGACCTAAGTGGGTCACTGAAGGATTTCCCTCTTCCATAATTCGGGACTTCTTTCAACTTGTTTTGCCATAGTATTCGGGGCAGAGTCAAACTCAACAAGATTGGGATCAGCAGCTACAGAGAAAGAGCGAGAGATCAGAACCTGAGAACATTACAATGGTCCAACAATGGATTTTAATTTGAGAACATTAGACTGGAATCTTCCAACAATGTATCAGAATCTGAGAACATTAGACTGGAATGTTCCAACAATGAATCAGAATCTGAGAACATTAGACTGGAATGTTACAACAATGGACAGGAGTTTATCCTGGGGTTTTCACTGGGTTACTCAGGATTCGCCGCGGTTAGGGTTGCGGATACTAGCCGTACTGATAATTATTCAAGTTGGGTACTATCCCATCCTCGCTATTACTGGTGTGCCTGGTAAGTCTATCTCTATCAATTCTATGTATGATGCTGAATGTTATTGCTATTCTGGTTGATTATATTTAACAAAAACATAAACGTTCAGTCACAAACGCCACTTCCTTCTCATGCATTTCCAAAATACTTACTCATAAACATCTGAGAAGGTAAAAGACTGTTCAGAACATTGAGTCTCCATTTACCGTGAACTGTTTTGTATCTCCATATTCTCTCTGTCATCAAACCTGCCGACACCCACCTATATAATATCCCCTATCTCCAGCCCTGCCTGAGTTCTGTTGCTGACTTTGCCATCATCTAACCCTTCGTTAACGACAGATTTTATGGCTCCAGTTTTCTTCTGACCTCTCTTCCAGTTACAAATAGTTTGACCACAAACATGTTCTTGTCTCTACAGTTACTTCACAACAGGGACTCTTAAACAGAGTAATAATGTCACTGACTGTGTAATTCAGAGGCACGGGTAATGACTCGAAAATCATTGTCTGAAATTCTATCACAGCCAATGACTAAATTTAAATTCCAATATCAAAAATTGGAATGAAGTCTATTTTCACTCATGGCAAGCATAAACCACTGTCTGAACTAAGTGTCACCTCAGATCCACAACAATATGGTTGCCTCCATATTACCTTGACAAATGGCCCCGTGATCAAGGACAGTTAGGATGGACAAAAATGCTGCCCTTGCCAGTGATGCTGGCATCCCGCGAAACAACAACATTGAAGGTGAAGTAACCAAGGAAATGCGGATGCTGGCGATCTGAAATAAAATTCTCCACCGTCTGAAACAATGTTGGAAAATCTCAGCAGGTATGGCAGTCTGTCAGAAAAAAAAAATAACGTTTCAAGTTCAGTGAACCTATCAAAACTGAATACAACTGAGAAATAATATTATTATATCAGGGATGGATGGTAGGGTGAGCGGGAGGTTTGTGTTGAGTGGATGATGTCCAGCAAGAGAGAGAAAGTGAGTGTGAATGAGAGACAGCTGGAGAGTGAGAGAGAAATGAAAAGCAAGCAAAAGGATTGCTGATGATGGACTGGAACGAAAACAGAATGGGAAGTTATTCTACCTTTTCCCCTTTTCACATATTCCTGAGTATCATATTTATTATGGGATGTCCTTGCTTACCATAAGTTATGTTCCCTCTATCTCTCTTATAGTCGCTGAGATGGAGAGAAACTGCTTCTTTGGAGAGAGGAACTATTACTGTGCGACTGTGTGGATATGTAAGAGCTTTCTCAGCCAGGAAGAGAAACTGAGGAGCTGAAAAATGTATTGCTGGAAAAGCACAGCAGGTCAGGCAGCATCCAAAGATCAGGAGAATCGATGTTTCGGGCATGTGCCCTTCTTCTGGAACGAGGAAAGAGTGCCAAGCAGGCTAAGATACAAGGTAGGGAGGAGGGACTTGGGGGAGGGGCGTTGGAAATGCGATAGGTGGAAAGAGGTTAAAGTGAGGCTGACAGGCCGGAGAGGTGGTGGGGGCGGAGAGGTCAGGAAGAAGATTGCAGGTTAGGAAGGCGGTGCTGATTTCGAGGGTTGGGATTGAGACAAGGTGGTGGGGGGGAGTGGAAATGAGGAAGCTGGAGAAATCTGAATTCATCCCTTGTGAATGGAGGGTTCCCAGGCAGAAGATGAGGCACTCTTTCACTCATGCCCGAAACGTCGATTCTCCTGATCTTTGGATGCTGCCTGACCTGCTGTGCTTTTCCAGCAACACATTTCTCAGCTCTGATCTCCAGTATCTGCAGTCCCCACTGTCTCCTAGAGAAACTGAGGAGACCGAGGCATTTTCAATACTGAATGGATGCATTGTAGGTGTGGGGAATTCACTTGTTGCTGCCATCTGGCAAGTCAGTGGAGTCTCTGTGTATGGTGTTTTCAGGATAGTGATGTCAGCTACTGGGTTCATTCAGGGAGCCCCGGTGGTCTGGGGACCCCACTCTGAATACTGCATTTACAGTGTGTCTGGGTCCATGATAAACAACTGAAGCTGAGACTACAAAGAAGGGAAGCTGTATAAACAGGGAGGAGTGAGGCACTATATTTTCCTCTCTGGGATTTCCAGGAACATTTGTCTAAGCTGCATCCATTCAGGTGTAAAGTGTAAAACTAGCTTGTCTCAAAACTGAGTTGGTCACTGAGCTGTATCCCCTCCTTCAGTATAACGTGTGTTCTCACACCAGTAGCAGGACTGCGCTGATACTCACGATGAATTAAACTGGATTGATTCTGGATCTTTTCAGGCAGCAGTGGGTAATATATCCACCATCTCTGAAGTGCAGTCCTCCAATGTATTCACGAGTTGACTGAAACCGTCTGCCTGCTGAGAGGAATGCATTGGTTCCATCTCCGCAGGGGAAGGTACAGAAACTACTTTCCATAAATATTAGGGAACAGAGGGACTGGTAAAAATTGGAAACTGAAGGAAATCAGAATTAATGAAGTGTATGTTATTGAAAATCTAACTAAATTGAAGTTTCATAAGTTGCTGCATCTGATGAGTTACATCTCAGAGTGATTGAGACGAGAACAAAGCTAGTGAAATAATTACTGATTATTCTTCAAAGCTAGTTAGATTCTGGAAATGATCCTGCAGACTGGACAGCAGCTATTGTCAACGTAAATATTTAAAACAGGATGGAGAGGGAAAACAGACAACTATATAATTTGATGTCAGCTATGAGAAAAAAATATTCGTACCTTTTAGAAGGAACGTGACGAATAGAAACTTGGAGAATAATAATATGATTTGGTACATTCGCCCTAGATTCAGGAAAGGGAAATGATCTTTGATAAACCTGTTTGTGGATATTTTCCATGGTGACATCGAAAGTTGAGAACCAATGGGATTGGAGTATTTGTATTTTTAGAAGACGCATGACATGTTTGAATAGAGGTGAGTGGGGAATGTTAGAGTACATGGGTAGGTCGGGGTGGAATATATACCACATGGATTAAAATTTGAGTAACGGAGATACGAGAAGAATACTGTTTTTCTCTGGACTGAAGGATTGATGGGTGGCAGCAGGATCAGTGTTTGAGCAATAGCTGTTCAAAAGGTATAACAATTATTCAGATGTCAACACCAAATATCATCATGTACATTTATATTTATTAAATGGTAGAGAGGTTGGCGAGTGCTTTTGTTGAAAAGGACCTGGATGTCCTTGGTCATAAGACAGAATTCATACAGGGGCAGGAAGTAAATGATATGTGGCTCTTCAGGCAAAATGATTTTTTTACAAAAGTTAGAATATCTTTCCCACTGATCGTGTTTTGTTGAGATAGTATTTGGTGCTTTGTGTAAAGGTTTGGTCTGCTTTATAATCAATGATCTCTTTGTCACCGAGACAGTGCAAAGGCGTTTGACCAGACTAAACACTAGCATGATGTTACCATGAGGAGGGAGTGCAGTTACGATGTGCTTAATCTGTAGCGCTGTGAGAGAATAAGAAGTTAAAGCTTGATGGGTATGGACAGAAAAACATTATGTCCCAAACAGCTGAATGGGGTGACAATGTCATACTTTTCATTGGATGTTTGATTCACGACAGTTTACATGCATCTGCAGAACCCTCACGTCGATTGACAGGGAGATGCAGGCTCTGAATGAACTCTGAGCACTTTAAAATACAGTTACTGTGTGACACTGCATTGAGTGTCACTTTGTACACAATCCTGTCAGCAGCCAAAATACCATCATTCTGAAACAGTTAGTTATTCCCCACCGGTTTCTGACGTCCACGGAGATCATGGGTCTGCGTTCTTGGAGATGGAACGTAACTTGGAGAATGGCTAAAAAATGTTGGCTTCATTCCGACTGCCAGAAACCCATGTTAAAGTAACACATATGTACCATGAGTAATCAAGCCATGTGGATCAATTTGGAGCAGTCTGTCTGTGCAGCCCCTGCTCCATTTGTTTGTGATGTTGGAGCATCTCTGCCATTTATCTGTTCCTGTGTTAGTGGCTTGACAAGCTGAATAGCCTCTGCCTGTTCCTTTGTAAGTGACTCCGGGTGTGAAATGGTTCTTTCTGATCCCATGTACGTGACATGAGGGAGGGAGCAGACTCGCACCTTGCTGTCCAACAGGCAGGAGGGACTGAATGGGCTCTCCTTGTTTTGCCCAGTAGTTTTGATGGGATGAATGGCTTTCCCATATTCTCGTGAAACCAGATTGAGCTGCTGAATGAACTTGTCCTTTTACTGTGGAAATGTACTGTGCTGTTACATAAATGTTACCCAGACTTAACAACACGGTCTTGAAAGTTGTCCGAGTCTTGCTATACATGGTCACAGATTGTTTCAAGAGCTGAAGAGGGACAAACTGTCCTGAAAACTTTGTAGACTTCAGTGAATGCCCCTCTTCTGCTGGCACGGTGAATCAGTAGCTAACACTGCTGCCTCACATCACCAGGGTCCCAGGTTCGATTCGAGCCTTGGGCAACTGTCTGTGTGGAGATTGCACATTCCCCACTTGTCTGCAGGAGTTTCCTTCGGATGCTTCGGTTTCCTCTGACAGTCCGAATATGTGCACGCAGGGTGAATTGGCCATACTAAATTGCCCATCATGTTAGGTGCATTAGTCAGACGGAAATGTGTTTGGGTGGGTTACTCTTCGGAGGGTCGGTGTGGACTGGTTGGGCCGAAGTGCCTGTTTCCACATTGTAGGGAATCTAATCTGCTCAGTTTGGACTCAATGGGCTGAATAGCCTTCTTCCACACTGTAGGGATTCTAAAATGACAAACTGGAGATGCCTGGGCTGAGGAAGCTACGCTGAGGATCTCCTGCAGATGTGCCCCACGGCTAAGATGATTGATGCCCACCAATGATAATCACGTTCCCTTGTGCCGTGAATGACTCCAAGCAGTGTAGAGGTCATAATTAATTCTCATTAAGTGTGAATTTGTTCAGGCTTCTTGATGTCATCCTCGGTCAAATACTGCCTTGAGTTCAGAGTCAGTCTCTCTTACCTGAGCCCCTGCGTTACCTCTTTTGTTCATATCAATAGGTCATGGTGCAGAGGCAGAGAAGGTTTTCTTCAAACAGAGGGTCGTGAATGTCAGGAATTCTCTTACACAGAGAGTTAGGGGAGCTAGATCACTGAAAAGGACCAGTGGTGTCCAGCTGGGATCAGTTCAGTGACCTCTGCTCTCTGTTATTTTCAAAGTGACTTGGATATGGGTGTTGAAGAATTGGCTAATAAGTTTGCCGATGACACAAAGGTGGTTGGAGTGGTACAGGATGTGGAGGGTTATTCTAGGTTACAATGGGACATCGACAGGATGCAGAGCTGGGTCTTGAAGTGGCACATGGAGTTCAAACTGAAGTAATTCACTTTGCAAGCTGGAATGTGAATGCAGAATACATGGTTAAAGGCAGGATTCTTGGCAGTGTGGAGAAACAGAGGGAACCTGGCGTCCGTGTCCACAGATCTCTCAAAGCTGCCACCCAAGTTGATCAGGTTGTTAAGAAGGCGTATGGTATGTTGGCTTTCAGTTGCAAGGGGATTGAGTTTAAGAGCCGCGAGGTTATACTGCAGCTCGATAGAGCCCTGCTCAGACCGCACAGGGAATATTGTGTTCAGTTCTGGTCTCCTCATCATAGGAAGGATAATGAAGCTTTTGAGAGTGTAAAGAGGAGATTTACCAGGTTGCTTCCTGGACTAGAAGTCTTACGAAGAAACCGTGAGGGAGCGAGGGCTTTTCTCATTGGAGGAAAAATAGATGAGAGGTGACTTGATAGAGGTGTACAAGATGATGAGAGGCAGAAAGAGAGTGAATAGCCAGAGACATTTTCCCATGGCAGAAATGTCTATTACTAGGTAGCATAATTTTAAGGTAATTGGAGGAAGATTTAGGGGAGATATCAGAGTTAGATTATTTACACAGAGAGTGGTGGGTGTGTTAAATGCACTACAATCAGTGGTAGTAGAATCAAATATTTGAGGGAAACTTAAGAGACTCTTGGATAGGCACATGGAACAAAGTGAATGGAAGCATGTAGGTTAGAGTAGGACAAACAACACAACGTCGAGGGCTGAAGGACCTAACTGCATGCATTCATGTAGACACTTGAGCTCAAAGTCTGCATGAATTCACGTAAAACTCCATTATCTCACTTTTTAGCTTAGAATCAATTTAAACATCATGGCATAGTCAGAGAACACAGGGGGCCAACACCTTCAACATTTTGTCTTGCTATCACCATTGGTCAGAGCTCACCTGAGAATGCAACTTTCTTTTTCAAAAAAGGTTTTGGGATTTACACATGAAAGAAGTGAAACTATCATGGTATTCTAACAGATGAAAGGCTGAACAGACAATCAATTTTTCCATGTGTAATTTCAGTTACATCACACTGTAAATTTTTGCTATAAATTCTGTGTTACGATCGAGCCCTCCACTATCACCTGATGAAGGAGCGATGTTCCAAAAGCTAGTGTGCTTCCAATTAAACCTGTTGGACTATAACCTGGTGCTATGTGATTTCTAACTTTGTACACCCCAGTCGCACACCGACATTTCCAAATCAGTACTGTCCTTTGTTCTGTTTTCTATGGAAGTGCTCAAGAAGACTTGGACATTAAGAAGATTTGAGAATTGGAGCAGGTCAGCCTTGATCTTAGTGAAGGACAAAACAGGCTTGGGATGTGAATGACCTGCCCCGGTTTCTCATGCTCTCCCATTCTGTTATTGGAAAGTTCGTATGCGTTATTTTCTTGGAAGGTCTTTTTTGGAATGTTGCAATCAGGGAGACCCGTGGATTTTGTGAGCCATCACTGGGTGAGATTTGGCGGCTGTATTCACAGTGAATCTGGGTCTACAACATGATCAACAAATGAAGCACAAGACACAGAGAGGGGAGGTTTTGTAAAGAGAAATGAGCAACCTCTTCCATATCCAGCCTGGGTCTTCCAATTACAGTTTACAAATCTCCCAAACCCAGTGGGACAGTCTTGAGGGACCGAATTATTTCCTCTATTTCAATGCACCATGCGTTAACAATAAGTGGACTCTGACTGCTCCGATCTAGCAGGTTAGAGGGGTTGAATGGAACACAGAAACATGGGAGTGAGGAGCAGGAGTGGGTCATTAGAGAATTTGAGCCTTCTCCACCAGACATTAAAATTGTGGCTGATCAGATTGTGGTCTCAGCCTCATCGTCCTGTCTGTGTCCCATTATCCGTGACTCACTTCTCTGTCAAATCTTTAACTAACTCAGCTGTGAATACTTGCAATCAGAGAGGCACCACAAACTTCCTGGGAAGAGAATTCCCATTCGCATGGCCCTTTTAGAATTCTTCCTCATCCCGCTGTGAGAATAAGAGAATCATACAGCGTGGAAAAAGATCCTTTTGTCCAATTTGTCCATGCCAATCAGGCATCTTAATCAGATCTCGTCCCACTTGTCAGCATTTGGCCCACATCACATGATCCATTCCCATTTATGTACCTATCCAGTTACATTGTAAACATGTAATTGGACCCGTTTTCACTACTTTCTCTGACAGTACACCCACCAGCCTCTGTATGGAAAGGTTTCCCCTCAGGTCCCTTCTAAGTCTTTGCCCTGTCACCTTCATCCTATGCTGTCTAGTTCTGGAAGCCCCTACACTGGGAAAATATTTGTAAATCTTTTCTGCACCCTTTCAAACTTAACAACATCCATCCTTTAAAAGGGTCAACTGATATGTACACAGTTTTATTAAAGTGGCCTCACCTACGTCTTGTAAAACCCCTCACGCTACCTCTACTCCTATTCTCAATGTTCTGACCGATTTAGGCAAGCACGTCAACCACGTTCCTCACTACTCTATCGACCTAAACTCCACTTTCAAGGAACTATGAATCTTCACCCATAGTTCTCTTTGTTAAGCAACATTTCCCAGGGCACTACCCCGCTTTAACTTTCCGAAATGTAAAACCTCACAAATATCTAAATTGAACTCCATCTGCCAGTCTTTGGCTCATTGATGATCAAGGATCCCGTTATAATCTGAGATAATCTTCTTCACTGTCCACTGAACCAATTTGGTGATGTTATCTGTAAACTTACTAACCATGCCTCCGATAATCACATCAAAGTTGTATATAGCCATGATAAAAAGCAGTGAGCTCAGCACTGTTTCTTTCAGAACACCGCTGGCCACAGGTCTTCAGTTTGGAAAACAATCCATTACCTTCAATTCAAATTTGTATACTATTGGTTAGCTTTTTCCTAGATTACATATAACCTAATTTTAGTAATCTGTCTACGATGGGGAACCTTATTGTATGCCTTGCTGAAGTTTGTGTAAAACTTGTACACCACAGTGTATTCGTCAATCTTCTTTGTCATCTCTTCATAATACTCAATCACATTAATTAGACATGATTTCACAAATCCATATTGACTATCCCTAATCATTCCTTGTCCTTCTAAATAAATGCAAATTCTATCCCTCAGAATCCCCTCCAAGGAACTCCTCGTCTCTGATATTGGCTGATTGAGTCGATAATTCCCTCTGTTGTTTTGGCTCACTTCTCCCTTTTCTAGCCCCACTCCTCCACTGCCCACAAAAAATAAAAATAACTATGTTGGTGATATGGCCAATGATATAGTTCTCAGAGTGTGTCAGGGTCAGTGTTCGGAACAAGTCAGGAAGATTTCTTTAATCTAGTAAAACAACATGTCTCTGACCAAAACAAGCTATGATGGAAAGAGGAATGACGAGAGGATATTGCAAATATGTACAGTGATATTTCCCTTTGAAAACTACTGAGAAACACACACACACACAAAGACACACACACAGACACACACGCACACAGAGACAGACAGACAGACAGACAGACACACACACACACACACACACACACACACACACACACACACACACACACACACACACACACACACACACGTATTGTCGATAACAAACTGAAAAGCAAAATATCTGCAAAGTTAACTTGAAAGAACATTGTCCAAATATGATTCGAACTTATGACCGAAGGAAAAATGAGAGTTTGATCCAAATGCAGTTCTATTTGTAGAATCATCAAGTCCTAGAGCATGGAGAGAGGCAGAGAGACCCTTTGGCCCAAACTCGTCCATGCTGACCCAAATATCAAACCACACTAACCCCATTCCCAGCAGTTGGCCCATAGCATTCTTGTCCTTTCCTGTCCATGTCCTTGCCCAAATGCCATTTACGTAACGTTAATATAAATGCTTCAACCACTTCCGTTGGCAGCTCATTCCCTTTGTGTACCACTCTCTTTGTAAAACAGTTTACATCAGTTTCCCTTTTATTCTTTCCCCTCTGACCTTAAACTGATGCTCTCTCCTCCTTGATTCCACAACTCTAGGAAAAAAAGGTTGGGTCCATTCACCCTATCCATGTAAACTTCTATTGACCCCTTTCCTGTGCTCTAAAGAAAAAATGTCCTCGCTTGTCCAACCTCTCTCTATAATTCATACTGTTGGGTCCTGGCAACATTTTTGTAAATTCCGTCTGCATACATTCCAAATTATAAACATCCTTCCGATCGCAATGTGACTAAAACTGAACACAGTACTTCAAGTGCAGCCTCACCAACATCCTGTCTAACTGCAACATAACTTCCCAACTGCTCTCCTCCATGTCCTGACCGATGCTTGCTAGTGTGGCAAAAGCCTTCTTCATTGCCATGTCTAACTATGACCCCACTTTCAGAGAACGGTGGACCTAAACTCCATGGTCCCTCTGCTCAACTACACTCCTTAAGGTCCTAGCAATCACCATGAAACTCCTCCCTTGATCTAGCGTTGCCAAAATATTCCTCGGCCCACTTCTCCAGTTTGATCAAGGTCCTGCTGCAATTTCTGATATACTTCCTCACTGTCCACGATACCACCTATTTTAGTGTCATCTTCAAGTTTCCTAGCAATGCCTTGTACATTCCCAAGAATATCATTGATACAGATAACAAATAACAACAGGCCCAGCAGCGACCCCTGAGGCACTTCATGTGTCACAGGCCTCCAGTCCGAGAGCATCCTTCCACTATTACCCTCTGCTTACTTCCATGAAGCCAATTGTGTATCTAATTTGCCAGGTCCCTCTGGATTCCATGCGATTCTAACCTTCCAGACAAGCCTATCAATGGCAAACTTGTCAAGGGACTTACTGAAAACCACACACTCTACCGCCCTACCCTCATCAACATTCTTGGTCACTTCATCAATTAACTCAAACAAATTTGAGAGGCATGATCTCCCACTCACAAAGCCATGCAATCTTTCCAGTATAAAAACAACTAATAATAATAATAATTATTAAAATTAATAATATCAAAATAATAAGATATCAAATTAATATCCAACTCATAATAAGATGACACTTTCAGTGGAGAATAAATTAACCATGGTATGTGATATTCGAACGTGCATCATGGGTGAAGGGCAGAATAGATTTTCTACCTGTGTCATTGAACTGTGTTGAAATAAAGCAAGGGCGGCATGGTGGTTCAGTGGCTAGTACTGCTGCCTCATAATGTCATGGATCCGGGTTTGGTTCCAGCTTCGGGTGTCTTTCTGTGTGGAGGTTGCATATTCTCACTGTGTTTGTGTGGGTTTCCTCTGGGTTCTCCATTTTCCTTCCACAATCCAAAGATCTATAGGTCAGGTGAATTGGCCAAGCTAAGTTACCTATAGTGTTATGTGCATTCGTCAGGGGTAAATATAGGGTAGAGGAATGGAACTGGGTGGGTGACTGTTTGGAGGGTCAGTGTGGTCTTGTTGTGCCAGACGGCCTGTTTCCATACTGTAGGGAATCTGTCAAAAAAAACTATTTCTAAACAAACTTTATCTTTCCAAATTCATGCATATCTCACCCCTCAGAGTCTTCTCAAGCAACCTACGTACCACAGATATTAGACTTCCTGGTCTATCGATCCCAGATTTTTCTTTGCTTCCCTTCTTGAATAATGGCACAACATTTGCTAATCTCCAATATTCTGAAACCTAACCTGGCGCTAACGATAATGCAAAACTATCAACCAGGGTCCCCGTAGTTTCTTCTGTAGCCTCTTGCAGTGTTCTTGGATGCATCTGTTTACGACCAGGAGATTTATCCACCTTCATACATTCTAATGCATCCAACACACCTTCTCCTGTGATATTGACTCACCCCAAGATAACGCTACGACTTTTGTCAGCCTCCAAAGTTTCAAGTATTACTCCACGTTAAAGGCAGAGGGGAAATATTCATTGAGAATCTCGCAATTCTCCGCCGGTTCTGGACTTGCATGTCCATTTTGGACTTTGAGGGGTCATATTCTCATTTAGCTATTCTTTTTACTTTAATGTACTGAATGAACCCCTTTGGATTCGCCCTAATCTTCTCAGCCAAAGATATCTTGTGCCCCCTTTTCGCCCTACTGATTTCCCTCTTCAGTAAACTACTGTATCCCCTGTATACCTCCGGGTATTCCCTCGATCCCAGCTGTCTGGACCTGAGCTACGCCTCTTTTTTGCTGGTCAAAGCCCCAATATCTTCTGACATCCGAGGTTCCCTCTTCCTACCAACCTTGCCTTTTACTCTCACAGTAACATATAGACCTTGAACTGTCGACATTTCACTTTTAAAGTCCTCCCACTTGCAGGAGGTCCCTTCGCCTGCAAACAAATACCTCCAACTAACCCCTACAAACTCCTGTCTCATTCCATCAAAATTCGCCTTGCCCCAAGTTTGAACTTGAATATGTGGACCAATTTTGTCGTTTTGCATAACTATTTAAAAATTAATAGAACTATGTTCCCGGGTCCCAGAGGGCTCCCCCACTGTCACCTCAGTCACCTGTCCTGCCCTAGATCTTAGAGTAGGTCACGCTTCGTCCCTTCCTGAGTTGCACCCTCTACTTACTGCTTGAGGAAACTATTCTGAAAACACTTAATAAATGCACCCCATCTCAGTCCTTAATTCTATGTCATTCCCAGTCTATGTTAGGAAAATTAAAATCTCCTACTAATGCAATCCTATTGGCCTTACAAGTCTCCCCAGTCTGTCTGCATACTTTTGTTCTACTAATTCCTCGTTTATTATTTGGGGGCCTATAGTCCAATCCAAATCCTATCACCATTCCCTTCTTATTTATTAGCTCCCCAGACAAATCCTCACAGGATGATCCATCAGTTATTTTATCTCTGTTTACTGCTGTGTTAATCAACTTAATCAAAAATGAAACTCCCCGTCCCCTCTTTCCACCATGTCTGTGCCGCATAAAACACCTGTACCCTGGTACTTTAATCTGCCGGTGCTGTCCCTCCCTTAGCCATGTTTCAGTAATGGCTATAATATCCCAGTCCCACGCACCGATCCTTGTCCTGAGTTCATCAGCCTTACCTGTCAGCCATCTTGCATTGAAACAGTTGCGATTTAATCCAACAGGCATTCCTTGCTCCCCGTCGTTGTCTATCCTGACCTGTCTCTACATTTTACTGTTTCTGATTACTGTATCTCCTTCCAGCCTCGCAAGTGCCTCCCTGCTGTTGAGGATCCCACCACTCCCCAACCCCAGCCAATCTAGTTGAAACCCTCCCTTGCAGCAGTTGCAAACTGCCTGACAGGATATTGGTCCCCTTCCAGCTCAGGTACAACCCGTCCTTCCTGAACGCGTCACCTTGCCCCACAAAAGATCCCAGTAATCCAGAAATCTCTGCCCCCTGCACCAATTCTTTAGCCATCCCTTCGTCTGCCATATCCTCCGATTCTTACCCTCACTAACACAGAGAACTGGAAGTAAACTGGATATTAGCACTGTCTTTTATCCTTTTCCGTAGCTCTCCACAATCACTCTGCAGGATGTCATCACTATTTCTACCTGTGTCACTCTGTCCTTTGTACCAATGTGCACAATGACTTCTGGCTGCTTCCCGCTCCCACCACCTTCCCCCACCCCGGTGAGAACGTTCTGCAGCCGCTCTGAGACATCCTGGACCTGGCATGTGGGAGGCTACACACCATTCCGGATTCCCATTTGCAGCAACAGAATATCCTGTCTGTTCCCCTCACTATCGAGTCGGATAATTACTTCTGTAGTTATTCTGCTTACACCGCCTTCTGACATTGGGATTTCTTCATGAAACAGTTGAATTTGGCTGAATTGTTTTGCTTCAGGCAATGGGGAGATTCCAATGAATCCTCATCAGGAATCCTCCATTAGTGGGAAAGACAACTGGGCTTTTTTTCACTCCACACATTGCTGTGATGAGCGTAAGGGAAACAGAAAGGGAGCAATAGAATGTTTCTCCACAGATAGGCTACATTTTCCATCTGTAAGTTAAATCAGTAACGTTACCAGTCCCACACTGGACTCTGTGTGCTCTTCTTGAACATTGTCCGAACTATATAACTCCATAACATTCTAGACTCCAGGTCAGTGTGTTATTGCAGAATCAATTCATTAACAATAAATGGTCCTACTTGTTTTGAAGATGTGTTAATATGTGCTTGCATAATGTAAAAATAAGTGCTTCATGTCTTCACAATGTCTCTGTTAAAATGAATATTCTTAAACATATACAGTAATTGCTGGAAAAGCTCAGCTTGTCTCTCAGAATATGTGGGAAGAGAACTCACAGTTCAATTTTACTGTCCAATGACCTTTCCTTTGAAACTGAATTATTCTCAAATTATTTCCCCAGTTTTATTCTCCCCCACAATAAGAAATATCCATCCAGTATTCACCAACTACACTCTTCTCCAGATCGTATTTGGTCAATAAAACATCCCTCACATTCAGGCCTAACTGTTAATTATTCATAACGTAATGTCTTCATCCCAAGAATGCAGAATCCCATTGCAGACGCTCTGCCGTCTCCTGTCTGTATCCCATTGCAGACGCTCTGCCCTCCCCCTGTCTGTATCCCATTGCAGACGCTCTGTCTCATTTGACATCTTATTGAATGAATAGCCTGGTGCATGAGCAAACTGAGCTCCAACTCCTTCATCCGGTTCATTAGAATAGATTGCAATTTGTTGATGACCTCATACAGATCCATGAAGAATTCCACTCGTTACAGATTCCCAAACACAAAATGAGTAATGATCTATACTATGCATTTCCTGACAGCTACCCAGGGCTCACCTGCTTCTGCATAACAGCCTGGAATGTTTATATGGCGTCCCCCTGTGCTGTAATTTACTGAGTACTTCATTCTGTTCGGTGCAGCATATTTGTTGCAGCCCATTTTGCCGCAGACACATTTAGGCGCAGAACTATTTCAGCGCAGCTCATATTTATCCCTTTTCAGGTTAGATAAAAGCATTAATCAAAGCAATAAAAATAAAATAGTGTTTATTCCCTTTAGTAAAACTGTTAAAAAGACACTTGAGTAAGTATAACATTGACTCAGAGTTTTCTTTCAGAGCTAAAATGATAATTGGTCTTGCATTTATTCAAATTGAAAACATTCATGAAGCTATTGAACATTTGACTGATGCGCTTCCAGATGAACTGCAACCACTGCTGGCCTGGTTCGAGGATAACTATGGAGGTAGAAGATTACTCAGTGGAAATGGTCGGCGTTCACCGCTTTTTCCAGTTGGAATGTGGAATATATATGAAAGAACTTTAAACAATGACGACAGAACAAACAATAATGCAGAAGCTGTCGACAGGAGATGACAATGAGAACTTGATGTGGAACATCCAGTTATTTGGAAATATATTGACAGTTTACGAAAAGTTCAGAGAATAAGGGACATTTATATGAGCATCTGATAGCAGGGCACGATAGTCCGTTGAAATTAAAGAAGCAGATGCTAGAATACAAACACTGGTAAGAAGATTTAGTGAGAGAAATGATGTCGAGTATTTACGAGGATTGCCCATAATTTTGAATGAACGTCATGTTTTAGATTTTTCGTAATGAACTTATATCGTTTACTTTTTTTCTTTTTACCATTTTTACTGAAGAGAATAAACATTATTTGTATTTTTAGTCTTTCATTAATGCTTTTAACTTAGCCTGAAAAGTGAGAGACATGAGATTGGAACTGCCAGCGAGTTTCAATTGAAAATTGCTCTTGACTGAACATTGATGCTTACTTGGTTGGTGGGACGTCGATGTTTCAGAATCTCCACACAAGGTGTCCTGGTCCTCTCTGGCTTTTTCCAGGATTCTCCCCAAATGTCGATGTAGAGAGTGAGAGAACGGATATCGGGCACTCTACTTAGTTACAGCATCTGTAAGCCGCCCTCTCTCTCTCTCTCTCGCCTCCCTCTTCCTCTCTTTCGCCCCCTCCCTCTCTCTCTCACCCCCTCTCTCTCTCACCCCCATCACTCTTTCGTCCCCCTCCCTCTCTCTCTCTCGTCCCCCTCTCTCTCTATCGTACCCCTCCCTCTATCTGTCGCCACCTCCCTCTCTCTCTCGTCCCCCTCTCTTTTTCCCGCTCCCTCCCGAATTCTCTCCCACCCCCTCCCTCTCTCTCTCTCCCGCACACTGCCTCTCTCTCCCGCCCCCTCCCTCTCTCTCTCTCGCCGCCTCCCTCTCTCTCTCGTCCCTCCCTCTCTCTCTCGCCCCCTACCTCTCTCTCTCATCCCCTCTCTCTCACGCCCCCCTCTCTCTCTCTCCCCCTCGCTCTCTCTCTCACCCCTCCCTCTATCTCTCGCTACCTCCCAATCTCTCTCGCCCTCTCACACTCTCTCTCGCACCCTCCCTCCCTCTCTCCCCCTCACTATCTCTCTTTCCCCTTCCTCTCTCTCTTTCCCCTCACTCTTTCTCTCACCACCTCCCTCTCTCTCTCAACCCCTCCCTCTCTCTCTCGCAACCCAACCCTCTCTCTCTCTTGCCCCTCTCTGTCTCTTGTCCCTCTCTCTCTCTTGCCACCCTCCAACTCTCTCTCGACCACCTCTCCAACTCGCCGCCCTCTCTTCTCTCGCCCCCTCCCTCTCTCGGCCGCCCCCTCTCTCTCTCTCTCGCCCGCCATCCCTCTCACACCCCCTTCCTCTGTCTCTTGCCCCTTCCCTCTCAATCTCGCCCACTCTCTCTCACTCGCCCCCTCCCTCCCTCTCTCGCTCCCCTCCCTCTCTTTCTCGCCCCCCTTCCTCTCTCTATCGCCCCTCCCTCTCTTTTTCGCCCCTCCCTCTCTCTCTCGCCACCGCTCTCTCTCGCCCCCTCCCTCTCTCTCTCGCCCCCTCCCTCTCTCTCTCTCACCCCATCCCTCTCTCTCACACATTCTCCCTCTCTCTCCCTCCCACCTCTCTCTCTCGCCCCCTGCCTCTCTCTGTCTGGCTCCAACCTCTCTCGTCCCGCACCCCCCTTCTCTCTCTCGAACCCCTTCACTCACCCCCTCCCTCTTTCACTCGCCCCCTCCCTCTCTCTCGCCCCCTCCCTCTCTCTCTCTGCCCCCTCCCTCTCTCGCTCACCCACCCACCTGTCTCTCTCTTGCCCGCCCCCTCTCTCTCACACACCTCTCCCTTTCTCTCTCGCCCGTCCCTCTCTACCTCGCTCCCCTCCCTCTCTATTACCTCCTCCTTCTCTCTCTTGCTCCCCTCCCTCTCTCTCACCCGCCCTCCCTCTCGCTCTCGCCGCTCCCTCTCTGTCTCGCACCCACCCACCTCTCTCTCTCTTGCCCATCCCCTCTCTCTCTCTCATGCCTCTCCCTTTCTCTCTCGCCCCTCTCTCTCACCTCCACTTAGTGGAGCTGCTGGGGATGGTTTGCTGTAGATTGTGCTGTGAGCTGCCTCAGACATTCCGGAAAACCTGAGGATTTGGTGACTCAACTCTGAATGAAACATGGGGACTGTAGTTACAGCATCTGGCTCTGTAACATGAACAACAAATGGAGCAGAGGCTGCAGAATGGGGAAGCTCTGAAACCATGGAGTGAGTGTGTGTGGGGAAAGTGATCAGTGTCTGTGTCTTAGTCTGGACAAGTACACATTCTCACTCTCCCCGTTACATACACTTATGCACACTCTCCTTATCTGCCCCTCACACACATTCACACTGCCCCTCTCTCATGATCCACACACACACTCCACTGTGTCTCACACACACGGATGAACACAGACCCTCTCTCTCTCTCCCTCCCGCACAGACACGCACAATCCACCTCACTCTCTCTCACATACAGAATGTGTGTCTCTCACTCCCCTTCACGCAGACACGCCCTCTCTCTCACACATACACACACGCGCTACTCCTACTTTGTAAATAAAACCAGTCTGACTCCAGGGCAAGACGCAGACAGAGTCAAAATAAGGCGTCAAGCTTAGAATACATTATCTGCCCGCAAGTGTTACTTCATTTACATTGATAGTACCTGAATGTGTCTCCAGGCAGTGACTTGAAATAAATTCTGTGATTTGCATTTTAATCAATCAAACCCGCATCTCCATTCCAACTGATTAGTACTTAAGAGCCAACTTAGGTGTGGACAATTCATGTGCATGACTTGTACAGCCCTTTGATCTTGGCTAAAGATGGCTGGAAGTGAAGACTTTATGGTGGAACCGTTGATGAACAGTGGAAGGCTTTCAAAACAATTTTTCAACGTTCTCAGCAACAGCATATAATGGTGAAAAGGATAATCTGCCATAAATGTCTCAGGAATTAAGGGAGGCTATCAAATTAAAATAAATGGCATAAATAATGGCAAAGACCAGTGGGAAAGTAGAAGAGTGGGAAAACTTTAAATGTCGAAATAATGTCAAAACCGTTAAATGTCAAAATAAAGCAACAAAAAAGTTATCAAGAAACATCAGATAGGTTACGAGAGTAAACTACCTCAGAATATAAAGACAGATAGCAAAATATCCTATAAATATACAAAACTAAATGAATGGCTATGGTAAGCAATGCTCCTTTAGAAGGTGAGAAGTGGGATCCAGTAATGAGATATGAGGAAATGGACGAGGAATTGAAGAGTTATTTAGTTGGTCTACATAATGAAGGACACTAATAACATATCAGTAATTGTCAAAGGCAAGAAGGTAAGTGAGTACCTGGAAACAACCATTCCCAAGAGAGAGACAGCTTACATAGATTATTTGGAGTAGGGGAGCACGTGTAGTGTCTCAAAGGTTGCAGATGACACTAACATGACTGGCAGAGTAAAATGTGGAGAGGATGGTTAAACTTTACAAAGGGACATAAAGAGTTGAAGTGAGTGGGTCAAGGTCTGGCAGATAGAGTACAATTATAATAAATGTAAAATCATCCATTTTGGTAGGAAAAATACTAAAGAGGACTCTTATTTGAATTGTTTAAAAAATGCAGCATGCTCTTGTGCAGAGGGACCTGGATGTCCTTGTGCATGAAGCACAGAAGCCGGTCTGTAGGGGCAACAGGTAATTAACAAGGCAAATTGAATTTTATCCTTCATTGCGAAAGGGGTTAAGTGTAAAAGTAGGGAGTTATGTTGCAGATTTAAAGGATGCTGAGGAGACCACACCTGTAGTACGTGCAGTTTTGTTCTCCCCATCTGAGAAAGGAAATACTAGGACTACAATGTATGCAGAGGAGGCTCGTTCGGTTGGTTCCAGAGGTGAGGAGTCTGGTTATGAGGAGAGACTGAATAGATTGGAATTATACATTGATTGGAATTTGAAAGAATGAGGGAGGAAGGAATAGAAACATTTATAATTGTGAAGGGAGTAGGTACGATAGAAATATAAAGGATGTTTCCAGAAGCATGTGAAATTAGACAACAGGGCAAAGACTCAAAATTTTATGGAGGAGATTTAGAACTGAATTGAGAAGGAACGTCTTGACCAAGAAGCTTGTGAATCTGTGGAATTCTTGAGGATTTCTCATTGAATGTATTTGAACTTATTTAGATAGTTTTTTGAAGATTAAAGGAATTAAGGATTATGGTGAGTGGGCGGGTAAGTGGAGCTGAGGCCATGAAATTATCTGCCATTATCTTATTGAATGGTGGCGCAGGTTTGAAGGGCCCGATGGCCTACTCCTGCTCCTAGTTTGTACGTTCTTATGTAATGGGTAAACATGAAATGGGAATTATATTTGACAAACTGACTGGTCGATGAATACAGAGATTGGGAGAAGATTTGTAGCCCGGCTGCTCGTTGTTGTGGTTCTGTTCGTCGAGCTGGGAATTTGTCTTGCAAACGTTTCGTCCCCTGTCTAGTTGACATCCTCAGTGCTTGGGAGCCTCCTGTGAAGCGCTTCTGTGATGTTTCCTCCGGCATTTATAGTGGCCTGTCTCTGCCGCTTCCGGTTGTCAGTTCGAGCTGTCCGCTGTAGTGACCTGGACCCAATATAATGGCCACTACAGCGGACAGCTCGAACTGACAACCGGAAGCGGCAGAGACAGGCCACTATAAATACCGGAAGAAACAGCACAGAAGCGCTTCACAGGAGGCTCCCAAGCACTGAGGATGTCACCTAGACAGGGGACGAAACGTTTGCAAGACAAATTCCCAGCTCGGCGAACAGAACCACAGCATACATAGAAGAAATGGATGCAATGCATTTAGATTTTCAGAATGATCTTGATAAAGACTATGGCCGAGTGTGCAAACTCAAATGTTATGGCATTGGGACTAAAATATGAACATGATTTTAGAATAGGAGAACTGACACAAAACAGTGAACAGGAATAAAACAATCTGTTTTGAGGTTAAAGGATCATGGCGTGTCGTAGAGATTAGTGATTGTGACACAGCTATTCTCAATGCATACCAAACATTTAGGTGAGGGAATCAAATGCAATATTTCTCAGTCTGCTGACAGCACTAATTGATGTCGGATTGTTAGTGGGTGAGGAGGATTTAAAAAAAGCTCCAAAGTGATTGAGACAAGTGGAGTGAATGGGCAAGCACGTGGAAGATGAAGATCAATAGGGGTGGATGTGACGTTGTGTACTTTGATAGGTACAATAGAACAGCAATCTATTATTTGAAAAGGGATTGCATGAAACATGTTGGTCTTTAAAGGGATTTATGTTCTTTCTTTATTTCCTGTTGCGCAGCCCTCCGAGGTCAATGCAGGGCAGTGAGTTCTGAACCCAGAAGTCAATACTGGGAATGACATTGCACGCTGACCAGTGTACACAAACCCAACAAGTGGGGAGCTGCAGCATTTAAAAGGATCTGTATCTCCTTGTACACCAGTCACCGAAAGCAATATTGCAAGAGCAGAAAGCAGGCGGGAAGATAAATGGTGTGTTGACCTTAATTTCTAGGGGATTGACTGACAGGAGTAAGGGTGTCTTACTGCAGCTGTACAGGGCCTTTTTGAGAGCCCATCTCGAACATTGTGCAGTATTGTGTGTAGTTTTGGTGTCCTTACCAAATAAAGGACAAACCTGACATTGAGGGAGAGCAGTGAAAAATAACCAGACTGATCTCTGGGAATGACAGGCTTGTGGTGGGAGCAGAATTTGGGGCGTTTGGGCCTGTATTCCATGGGCTTCAGGAAAACGGGTGGGGATCTCAGTGAGATATATAAAACTCTGACAGGCTGAGACAGATTGGAAGATGATAATTCCCCAGGCTGGGACGTCGAAAACAAGAGGCCACAGTATTAGGTGCAGGCAGGCCACTCTGCATTGATATGAGAATAAATGTCTGCACTCAGTGACTGGTGACTCTGGGAATTTCTCTCCCACATAAGCTGTGGAACAGAAGGCACTGAATATGAATAAGGATTTCTCGACACGAAAGGGAGTGGGAGGCATCTGGAGTATGGCTGTCACAAGCTCACAGCCGAGAGGAAGGAGGCCTCTCAGGGTCAACAGGAATGTGTTTCCCATTCCCTTTTCTGATACTGAGGCTGGTGCCGGGAGTTCTGTCAGTTTTATCCTTCCAAACTTCAGAGCAGTTTGATACAATTTCGTGTCTTACTTTGCCGTTTAAGAGACCATTGAAAAGTTTATCACATGCATGTGTGTATAGAGTATCGTTTAGGCCAGACCAGGAATGTATGGAATTCACCAGGCCAGAATTCACTTCCTGAATGTACATTGATGAAGCAAATTGGAGTTTGCAATCGGCATTGATTTCAGCATCATCGTTACTGATACCAGATTTTAGATCTCGATAATTGGAATCTCGATAATGGAATTTAATTGCTATTAAATTCCATCAGCTGTCAGAGCATTAGCCTGGTCTGGATTAGTAATCCAGTGATATTTCCACAACAGCACCATCTCCACGTACGAACCTATTGGAAACCACACTGAGCTGGTTATTTCTGTGTGGTTTGACAGATCTGTCAAAAATAACTTCTACCAGTTTAACTATCGTGATGGGACTGAGGGTTTGTCAAATGGTCAGATTGTAATTATTCTCTTCGCGGACTGCACATAGTTGAGTAGTTTTCCACATTGCCAAGAAGATGTCAGAGTTAGAGCTGGAATGAAACAGCTTCCCCCAGGGACACGGTTGTTGTGCAGCACAAGTCTTCAGTCCTGTTGCAGGAATCGTGTCAGAGCCCTTTGCCCTTGTCATATCTACTATGTTCAGCTGTTTCTTCATATCGCTTGAAGCAAATTGAATTGATTGAAGACTGGCATCTGTGAGTCTGTGGACATCATGGCAAGGGTGAGGTGGATCATCCACTCAACACGTCTGGCGGAGTATCTTGCCAAAACTACATCATTATCTTTTACACTGATGTACAGGACTGTTCCATTATTTAGGATGGGGATAGTAGTGGAGCCCTCTCCTCCATGAAATTGTTTAACCATCCATCACCATTTATGGCTGGATGTGACAGTACTTTTGGTTTGTTGATGTTGGGATCATTGCACCCTCTCTATCAGATGTTATTGCTGCTGTTTGGAATGCAGACAGTCAATTATGGTAGCTTTAACGGGTTGTCATCAGGTTTAGGTACACACGATTGGGGCACTGGCACGTTCACCTATACATCACTGAACCATAGATCAACTTGGTTGGAATGGTAGACTGAGGGATTATGCCAGGAAAAATGTTACAGATTGTGCTTCTGTATAATTCTGTTTCTGCTGCTGCTGCTGTGGTCTGCAGAACCACATCAATGTCAGGAATTCTCTATTTAGGAAAGTTTGGAGAGTTAGATCATTTAAAATATCTGCAGATGAGCTTTGACTTGGAAATGAATTGAATGCAATGAAGGACTAGTGATGAAGGAGGAGTGAAAAAGTCATAGACTCTTAAAATCATACAATATGCAAACAGACATTTTGGCTCAACTCGTCCATACTCACCTGGTTTTCTAAATTGAATGATTACTATTTTTCTTCTTTATGCACACACCCCTCCAAACCTTTGCTATTCATGTACACATCCAATTGTCTTTCAAATGTTGTAACTGTACTCCCCAATGCTACTTCCTCTCACAGCTCACTACATATACACACTACCCTCTGTGAGTAACATCTGTCCCTTAGATCTCTTTTAAATGTCTTCTCTCTCACCTTAAACCTATCCTGTCTGGTTCTGGACACACCCACCCAGAGGAAATGATCTTGTCTATTCATCCTATCCATGCCTCTCATGATGTAATAAAGGTCACCTCTCAGCCTCCAACGCAAAAGGAACAAAATCCCAGCCTATCCTTATATCTCAAAACCTCCCGTCTCCGTCACATCATTTGAAATACTTTTGTCCCCTTCTCAGTTTATAACATTCTTCCAATAGCAGGACAACAAGAATTGCTTCAAATGTGGCATGACCATTCTCTTATAGAGCCAGAACATGATGTGTCAATTTCTATAATCGATGCTCTGACCGATGGAAGTCAGCTTGCCTTATGCCTTGTTCACTGTCCTGTCAATCTGTGACTCCACTTTCACGGAACTATGTACCTGGACCCTGGATTTCCCTGTTTGGCAACACTCCCCAGCGCTCTACCATTTTCTGAATAAATCCTACACTCGTTTGTCTAACAAAATGCAACATCTCGCATTTATCTGCATGAAGATCCATCAGCCAATCCTCAGCCCACTTGTCAAGTAGATCAAGATATCTTTGTTCTCTAAGATAGCCTTCCTCACTGTCCACCAAAACTCCAATTTTGGGGGTTTCATCTCCAAATTACGATCCACGGTTCCAATGTTCTCAACCAAACCATTTACAAAAACCATGAACAACAGTAGCCTGGTCCTTGTGGCACAACGGTGGACACAGGCCTCCAATTGGAACAGCAAATCTCTTCCAGTACCCTCTGTCTCCTACAGTCAAGTCAGTTTTGTATCTAATTGGATAGCTCTCCCTGATCTCCTGCGATCTAACCTTATTATACAGACTACCATGTGGAACATTCTTGGGCCTCAATAAGAACCACGTAGACAACGTATGTTGCTTTACCTTTATTTATCTTCCTGATCACCTCTTCAAAAACTCCAATCTAGTTTGTGAGACATGGATTCCCAGACATAAAGCCGTGCTGAATTTCCCTATTCAGTCCTTGCGTTTCCAAATGCATGCAAATCCTGCCTGTCAGAAACTCCTACAAACACTTGTCCACCCTTGACATCAAACTCACTGGTCTGTAGTTCCCTGGGTTTTCTTTGCAGCCAAATTACAAATAGTGTAACAACATTAGTTGTCTTCCTGTACTCCAGGACCTCAACCGTGGCTGTCAATGATACACATTAGAAAGTCAAGAGAACTTCAGATTTCGTAAACCAGAAAATAAGACAAAAATGTGCTGGAAAAGCTCTGCAGGTCTGGGAGCATCTGTGCAGAGAAATCCAATTTAATATGTTACAACACGGGGGAAATCGTGCCCCGCCCCAACCCCCATCTCCACCACCCCACACTCATTTAAATTTGAAACACAGAAAAGATTTAACCCATGCTGTCATGTGTAAAAATTCGAAATGCCAATAATCATCCTAAAGGTCACTATTTAAAGCAAAGAATAACATTTTTAAAAAGTCTAACAGGGAATAATTACCTAACAACTGTTGCAACTCCTTTCTCTGACCTATCTTTTACTTACTCTTGTACAATACTAGTCCGATATTCCCCCCACCCCACCCCACCCCCAATTAAGATATACCAAAACATTCAAATTTCAGAACCAGCCAGGTGTCAATCTTCTCTTTGTATCGTCCTCTGTCTTCGCTTCTTCTCCTTAGAGTTTCTGTGTCACAGGTCATTTATAAATAAAGGTACATTTCGGAGAGTTATTCTCTGGGCAGTCTGCAGATGTTGGTGGCGTGGCAGTTCTCCCCTAGCTGGTCAAATTTCTTTTCAGCTTTCTATCCCAAATCATCGGGTAATTTCCTTTTTTTATATATTGCCAAATGCCAAATTTAAACTCGATTGCAGTTTAGCTTCTTGGGACATAATTTAAATGGATTGATCAAATTTGATTTTATTTTTTGTCTCATAGCAACGCAGGTACAGCAAGCTGCTGGACCACATGTTACATTGTAAATTTTCCAGAACTCACTGTGCTTGTAAATCCTTCAGCTCTCTTAAAGGTACAATACCCTTTACACGTTCATAACACCTTCTCTCTCAAAAAAGAACAATCATAATGAAAACATGGTCTCACTTGTTTTTTTCCATTCTTTCAACACATTAGCGTAACATACAGATAACCTAAATCGAAGTTCACCTTAACTTCTTTCCCTTTACCTATAGTTAACATTGCATAATTACAAATCTCGTCTAATCTTTATCAGTTAAATCTGTGAGAACGCATCTGAGATTACATACTTACGACACGCTACATGTACGATTTTTAAATTAAAAGTCTGTAACATAAGACTCCAATGAAATAGTCTTTAAAGCGTTCAAAGAATGTAAGCAGATTGGGCTCCGTGTACACAACCATCTCCAATACTCTGTTTGTGAGTACACATTAAAATGTTATAAGGCGAGTACCAAACTCAATAGTCCTTTCTCAATCGTAGAATAGTTTCTCTGGTGGATGTTGAGTTTCTTTGAAAAGTACGATCCCATCTCATCGCAGTGCAGCTCCAACTCCTATGTCACTCACATCGACGGGAACTTTGAAATGTTTTGAAGCATTTTGTGTAGCTGAAACTGGTTTGGTGCTCAATATTTCTTTTTAATGGTCGAATGCCTCCTGGTATTGTTCTGTCATCCAATACTTTGTGTTTTTCTTCAACAAGTCGGTAAACGGTGCAACTGCACTGCTGACATTTGGAACAAACTTCCGATAGAATCTGCTGACTCTGAAGGAGCGAAGCACCTTTTTCTTCGAGGTTGGCCATGGAAATTCCTCGGTTGCTTTTGTCTTTGCATTCCATGGGATCAACCTTCCATGACCGATATTTTGTCCCTAGAACATCATGTCTGCTTTCACAAATTGTGTTTTGTTTAATTTTATCAGCAGTTTTGTTTCTCGTATTCGTTCAAAAAGCTCGGCCAACTGTACCAAGTGATCTTTCCAGGACTTAGTAAAGATCACGACATTGTCTAAACGGACTGCACAGTTTATTAATCAGGACACAACTCTGTTCGTGAGTCTTTGGAATGTGTTGGGTGTGTTCGTCATTCCAAAGTGCATCACTTTGAAATGATACAGACCATTTGGCGTTACAATTCAGAAATTTATTTCACTGTCTCTGATAAAGGTACCTGCCAGAAACCACGCATTAAATCCAACTTCGTGATGTAACTGACTTGTCCAACTTTCTCGATACAGTCATCCAATGTTGGTATTGGATGTAAGTCTGAGTTTGTAACAGTGTCGATCTTCCAATAATCCAAGCAAAATCATTGAGTCCCATCCGGTTTGGGAACTAAGATGATCGGCGAGCTCCACTCGCTCGGGCTTGGTTTGATGATGTCCTCATTGAGCATAGCCTCCACCTCTTTCTGGACCTGTCTTGCTTTGAGGGATAAAGCCGATATGGATTGTTTTATCGGAACAGTGCTCTCTACAACAACGTCATATACAATAGTGCCCACCATATGATTCTAACATATGTCCTCATATTGCAATAACAAACCTTTCAACTGTGTTCTATGCTCCTGAGACAGATAGTTTACTAATCTACCCCACTGCGCAAGGACTTCTACGTTTTTGACATATTTTGAGGCACATCAAAATCCACAACATTTGGATTTGATTCCTCACTCTGTGCGGGAGGAAATAGCACCTGTTTCTCCAATTCTTTCTCTCCTCTACTTTTCAGGACGGGACCTGCATACGCATTTATAAGTCACATGAAGTGGTCCTCAAATGTGGGAATTGGCAACAGAGGTGTTAATTTCATTACTGTCTGTGGCCTACCTACTATTTGGCATGAATGACATGTATGCCAAACGTTAACCACATCTTTGTGTATTCCAGGTAAATAAAAAGTTTTCTGCCCCTTAGCCCGAGTCTTTCTTACCCCTAGGTGACCTCCTACAGGTAGTTCATATGCTACCTGTAAAACTTCCTGTCTCTATGCTACTAGCAACACAATCGGGTGCACCTCAGCACATTTCTCCTCTGGACTAACCTGATGTGGTCTCTATTTCTGTCTTAAGGTCTATCTTTCAAATAATAGCCCTCATGAATATCCTCTGCCTCCTTTTCAGAGTACACTTCCACACATATATATTCTATCATCTTGTCTGTCTGTTGCAAGTCCCTTAGCCTTTCAGGCCAAAACACCTCTGTCTGACCCACTGCCTGTTCAGGTTTTCCCTACACAATTACGGCAAACAGGGTGTCCGTTAACTGAATCTCAACTCCTTCATCTTTGTCTATAGTTTGTCCTTCGTGCTGTGACTTATAATAGTGGGATATGGTTACTGCACAGCCTGGGAAAATACCAGGATATTTCTGATTTAACACTTTCGTTTCTTTGTCTTCCTTGGGCTTCTCCACAACGAGGGATGTCACTCCCAACTTGGACCCTGCTAAACCCTTCCCAAGAACAAACTACATTCCTGGATGTGACAGTCTGTCAATCTTTCCCGTTATAACTTCCCCAGTCTTGATTAGGCACTCCAACCTGATCTTACATAGGAAAATGCTAAATTTCTGTCCATCTTTCCCATAAATCAATGCATTCCCGAGTAACAGATCAGAAAGACTGCAAATTCATTCATCTCTTCCTATTATCGACTGGTTTGATCATGTATCTCTCAAAATGATAACTTCTTGCTCTTCTACCCCTATTATTTCTGAGTAAACTTTACTCACAGACGCAAATTCTTTATAGAGATCAGGTACTAACTCGATACCCAACCCCTGCCTTGGCTGTGCACTTTCCTGCAGCTCTTTGGTCTTGTTGGGGTTTCCTTTATGTCTTTCACAAATGCCACTGGCTTAGCTTCGTTTACCACATCTTTTCCCACAGTCCTTTTCAATCAGCACGTGACCATACATTAACCACCTTATGTCGGTGAAAGCACCTTTCCCCAATGCCCTTCGGAAACCACCGGCACTGTAATTTTCTGTGTCCCACTCCATTACAGTGAAAACACCTGATTCCTTTCACCTCCTTTTCACTCTCTTGGGCAGCTTCTTTAACCTGTGGTAAACTCATATGTTCTACTCTTTCTTTTATAGTGTTGAATCTCCCCTTCTCCCAAACTCTATCCCTCACTGGACAAAATTCTGGCTGGAAGCTTGTCTTATGCAGCAGCATGTATTCATCTATTAATTCTCCTGCCCTTCTCAATTTCTGAACTTTCTTTTCCTCCACGTGAATTATTATCTTCTCTGGAAGTGAGGTTTTAAACCCCTCCAGCAGAATAATCTTCCTTAGAGCCTCACAAGTCTTATCTATCTTTAAAGCCTGCAACCATCTATCAAAATGCCTATGTTTAATTCTTTCGAACTCAACATAAGGCTGATCTTGTCCCTTCTTTATGTTTCTGAACTGCTATCTATATGCTTCCAGTACCAATTCGTAAGCACATAAAATACCTTGTTTCAGGTCTTCATAATCTCTTGACCCCTCAACTGGCAGGGCAGCAAATACCTCACTAACTGCGCCTACCAGCTTAGCCTGAACTACCATTACCCATAAATCCTTTCACCACTCGACCTGCCTAGCCAATTTTTCAAATGAAATAAAGAAGGCTTCAACATCTTTCTCATCAAAATGTGGCAGAATTTTGACATAGTTGTATATATCACTAATGTCCCTTTTACTCTCCAGCCTGTTCACTTGACTTTGCTTACTAAATCACAACTTCTCAGGTTCAAATTCACTCTCCCTTTGCTCATCTGAGAACCTTGTCCTCTCTTTTTATTCCCCTCTCTCTTCCCTCTTGCTTTCTCTTTCTTCTCTCTCTTTCTCTCTCCCTTTGTTTATCTTTACAACTACATTTTGGTCAATTGTAATTTAATTTTTTTCTAAATCTCGTGCACTTGTCTGTTTCTCTGGCACACCTTAATGTTTGAGAAATTTCCTGACAATTTCAGCTTTACTCTGTTTCTTGGTAAAACCCAAATCTACATTCTTTGCTAATTCTAAATGTTTAGCCTTTATTTTTCTTCTAAATGCCTTCGGCAAATGTGAGAATCATCTTCAAACCCCAGAATCTCTTTAACATTTTTAAAGAGCCATTTCTCCCACTTTAAATTTAACCAACCACAAGTCACCAAAATTAAACAAAGTGACTCATCGACTTTTTTTTATTTAAAGCTCTCGGATAATAACGTGTAAATGATTAAATCTACTGTGCATTTTCATACCCCAAACCCACTTAACTCTGCCGAAATATCAGACTGGATCTGTCTAAACTTGTTCAAATCGCAGACAAAAGACCCCAAACTGTTATGGCACAGGGGAAACCCCTCTCCTAATTTGAACCAGCCACAAAGAAAAAAGTGCACCTCATGCTGGAATCTGTTAACTTTCGAGAGGCAAAGATCCACTTACAGAGGATTTAAAGTAAAATTAACAGTTTTGTTATTTAAGTCCAACAGAGAATATTAAAATGAACAACTATTTAGAACTCGTTTCGTTAAACCTATCTTTTACCTCCCACTCGACAATACTGGTCCGATGAAAGGAAACACCATGATTAAGATTTGAAAAAAATACAATCACGTTTCAAAACCAGTCAGATTTGTCAATTCTCCATTGTAGATTTTTCTCTGTAGATTTTTATCTCGGTTTGCTTTGATGTTCTGTTGTGCAAACATCTTACGGACAGGTACCTTTCAGAAAGCTCTTCAGCCAGCAGTCTATCTTTGTTGATACCCTTGGCAGTTCTCTCCCAAATGTTCAAACTGTCCAGCTTTACACCTCAAAACATTGGATTATTTAATTGATTTTGATGTCATCAAATACATTATATTTCAAACTCCATTGGATTTCAGAGTGTTGGGGCATAGTTAAACTGACTGGGCGAATTTGAATTTCTTTTTGTACCATGACAACTCAGACTCACTATTTGTTTCACAGTCAAATGTTACATTTTAACTTTTTTCAGAACAATGTACACCTCTACACCTTCATATCAATATCGTTTGTCAGCCCTATGTAGTTTTCCATGAATTTGATCACCTAAATTCACATAATAGTTTCTTTCAAAATTAGACCCTCGTTCTCTCATCCTTCCTTTGTCTCAATCCTTCTTTCCAGTTATGATTCCAATTGCTTACAATGTTACTGGTATTCTTCGACAAAGTGATACATTGTGTGTGTTTTGTGAATAATCCTCTGTAATTGAAATGAGATGAACGGATGAGATGCAATCACATTCCCATATGAAGAAGTAATGTGCAACTTTTACGAGCTTTCTGATTTTAAAAAAAGATGCAAAAATCTCCTTTATTCAGGATTGGGAAAGTGAACAAATGACGTTCACAGACAGAACAGGAGTAATTCAATGAAGCTTTACTGGGATCATTGAATGACCAAATATTTAGTTTTCTCCTGAGAGTTTAAATTCAGCTTTGTTTCAAGTCTGAGTTGTGTTTTTGTCAATATGCAAATATCATCGGTGACAAAACCACAAGTTTCTGGTAATGCTCAGTATTTATGGAAATATCTGTTGTGAGAAAGCAGATTCAACATAGGGAAACAGAATGGGTCTAGGTTGCTTACTTTTTGCCAATAGTGTTCAACTATGTGCCAGTTAGGTGCATTAGTCAGGGGCAAATGCAGAGTAATCGAGTAGGGGAATGGGTCAGAGTACGTTACATTTCGGAGGGTCAGCGTGGACGTGCTTTGTGAAATGGCCTGTTTTCCCACTGCAGTGATTCTATGATTCTATGAATTCTTCATACAAAGGGCGATTGGTGCGAGGATCAGGGAAGTCTCCGAGCATGTTCTGGGCATACTGAAGGGGGAGGGTGAACAGCCAGCTGTCGTGGTACACATTGATACGAATGATCTCCTTAAGAGGAGTGAAAGGTCCAGCAAAGAATGTTTAGGAACCGAGACCTGAGTTTAAAAGCAGGATCTCCATGGTTGTGTGGGAAATAGAACCCACTGACTTCAATAACTTCAGTCTGAGACAAGATCTGAAGCAGCAGTGTCGTTCATTATATTCTTGCAAGAGTGGTGCCTATAAGATAGGCACGCCGAATTTAACAAGTACACAACTTTTGTACAATTCATTCCCCTTTTGCTCCTCCCCAACTTATTCCATTGCTTCTCCCCTGTTTACATCTCCTACTTCTTTCAACACGGCTGTTTATCTCTTGCCTCATCTGGCCTTGTTCGCGACAAAAATGCATGTCCTGCTTGGCTGTTTCACTACACCCCTCTGTGGTCTATTGTTATATATCCTCCTTGACTGTCATCTGCTTCCTTCTTCGCGAAAGCAACATTTCCTTCCATTCATTGCCCATACTGAGCCTTATGAACTCTTGATTTTGCAGAAGTGGGAAACAGATACTTATAACTGTTTGTACAAGCATATCTCGCTTCATCTACACTCATCTTCCACTTTCATTTTTCAGCCTTGTGATTGTTGCAGATAACAACATTTATAATTCCTCCTCACAATTCCCTCTTTCTATTTTTACATTCAATTGTTGTTTCTGCAATTTTTCCTTTCTGCATCGAACCCAAAATTCACAAGCATCATTCCTGAGACTTCATCCATCTTGGTCTCACTCATCCCCTCATTATTTAATAGAAAAATGTCCTTCTGCCTGATTCCCTTTGAGGGGCATCTCTTTCATTAAGGCTGTCTCAATCAGTCTCTGGGTGAGCCCTCAAATACAGGGTATGGTGCAACAGGCAATAGCGACGAATAGCCTGGATACTACTATCAGGAAAGTAAGGAAGGAAAACACCATTCCCTTCCATTTTCTAAACAATGATTGAAGCCATCCCGTGAGAGATGTGTCTTCTCCTGAATTATCAGCAGTTCCTCTGCTAAGGTAGTCTATTCCCTTATGGCCCGAGTAATTGAACCATCAGGTGCAGTGTTATTGGGAATGAAGGCAAAACAACTTCCTCCTAACATCTCACACACACACACCCTTTTTCCACTAGAATCATATCAAGGGCCATTCTGTTTTCCCAAGCCATCCTACTTGTCGCATCAAGCTGTTCTGATATTCCTTTAACAGCATCTCTTGTATAATTTATAAATCACTGTTGGTTATAGAAAATGTAATTTATCCAATCTACATTTTTATTAACTGTCACCCACCAAAAGAGAGCTGACTCATAGCCTGCTGCAATCTGGTTGCGAGCCTGAAATCATCAGGTACACCGCCCCCCAACCAAGGGACTTCTGTTGAATTGAGGTAAATTCTGTTATCAAAAGAAAAATCTCAGAGTGATTAATATTGATTCAGGCTAGCACAATCGACTTATTATAAATATTAATTAATAATTATGTATATTATATAAATAAAATAATCATTATCTGTCATTCAAGTTGGAAACGCAACAAGTGACCAAAACATTTTTTAGAAAAACTGTACTAGCGCAGTTCTGTTTGTTTACCAGTCACTTGTGACTTCTCATTCTGTTCCTGTAATTTTTTTTGCTCGAGCACATTCATTTTTAAGAACCTCAACAGATTTCATAGCACCATTTGCAGTTAATTCAATCCCCAATTTTGTGGCAGTATTTTGTCATGAGCGCAAAACTGATTCTTTGTGCCTCTCATCACAAAACCATCGCCATAATCCAATTAACTCTTTCGTTACGCCTCCCTTGGACTTAAAATTTAAGGATGACCTTGCTGCCCCCGTATCGACGAGGAAAACAACGTCGTTATTATAAAGTCACACATTTAAATTTCTCAAGTGTTCCTGGTAGGCCCCAGGGAGCAAGAACCCCTGACATTCATATTCCTCATCGAAATTCATAAGAAATATTGCCTTCTCTTCCCTTTTCAGATCCGGACACTCCTGCTTAAAGTGACCTGCTTTTCCACAGGAATAACATCCCGCCTGTCGGGATTTCCACCCTGATCCCCGTCCCTGTCCACCAAACCACTTTACATCTCCTCCCTTTATTTTCAACATGCTGACCACCACCATTCCGGTTTCTTTCTCCTTTTAGTTTTGACTTTTTTTATTAACTCATCAACCGTGTGTTACCATTATTTTTGCCTTTTGTTTCTGCTTCTCATGTTACGTTGCCAGAAGTTTGTTTGCTGCCTATAACTTCAAATACCAATTCATCAATTTATGCTTGTCTAACTTTAAAGCCTGTTCCTAACTATACATTTTGGAATCTTACTCATAATATATATTTATATGTTATGAATTCATTTATTCAGTATTTAATACTTAAAATGTAAAATGCACACAGTTCCCAACTTTGAAATCCACTATAAATACCTGTTTTATTCCCTTAATTTAATCCTAAAATTAGTTTTCATAAGTAGTCTTAACCAGTCATTGCTCAATTACAATACCAGAGGTCGTGAAATAATCAGAGGTGTCTTAAAAGGATTTGTCTATTCAAGTTTAAAAAAACTTCTAATGCATGAATAATGGCCGGCTCCAAGGACATAGATATTAACCATTGGATTTTTAAAATTACAATCTAATGTTGAACTGAAATATCAATTGTCCTCCATAAATCACTGATATGTAAGGATGAAAGAGATTAGTTAGCAACTGATAGTGAGGCAGTCATGACCTGTAAAAGAACAGGAGCTAACATTTTATTTCATAATCACTGTAATATCTTTAACCTTAAATAAATCATGTTAAATTTCCATAATAGAAATCAGATTCAAAACAGTCTTGGATCTCAACCTCCAGGGAACAAAGCACAAACACTCAATCACCAACAAACAAATGTGCATTCAAACCAAATCAGAAAGGGTTAAGCTTTCTACCAGCTGTGGGCGGCACGGTGGCACAGTGGTTAGCACTGCTGCCTCACAGCGCCAGAGACCCGGGTTCAATTCCCGCCTCCGGCGACTGACTGTGTGGAGTTTGCACATTCTCCCCGTGTCTGCGTGGGTTTCCTCTGGGTGTTCCGGTTTCCTCCCACACTCCAAAGATGTGCAGGTCAGGTGAATTGGCCATGCTAAATTGCCCGTAGTGTTAGGTAAGGGGTAGATGTAGGGGTAAGAGTGGGTTGCGCTTCGGCGAGGCGGTGTGGACTTGTTGGGCCGAAGGGCCTGTTTCCACACTGTAAGTAATCTAATCTAATGTACAGGAATTGGGATTAGAGTCCTCTGGGTGTGGTTGGGGTTAGAGGCTCCTAGGTTTAACTAGATTAATCATTTGGCAAGGGGAGCCTCAAAGAATGATTCATCGAACGTATGAGGGATTATTTCTTCGAGTAACATCTCGAGGAACCAAACAGAGAACTGGCTTTGCTATAATATAATGAAGAAGGAGCGATAAATTATACTGTAGTGCACACAAAATGTAGTGACCACAAAATGCTGCAGTTTTATATTCAGACTGAAACAGTGAAGAAAGTGTCACAGATGTGAGGTTTAGTGTTGGCAATTGATAATTTTACTGGCCTGAGGAAGGGCTAGGCCTGAGTGGACTTGGCAAAAAACATTGAAAGCCGATACATTTGAAGAACAGTGGCAACTACTTCGGGAGATAGTCTAAACTCCTTAATTAAAGTGGAAGTTGAATTTAAAAAAGTTGAAAGGTGATCCATGTCTTAACAAGGAAGTCGATACTAACATAAAGGTGATGGCCTGGTGGCATTATCACCGACTGCTGATTCAAATAATATTCTGGAGACTCAGGTTCAAATGCCGCCATTGCAGATGGTGGGATTTAAATTCAATATGAACCTGGACTTAAGAGTCTATTGATAATAGTGAATCTATTGCTTATTGCATGAAACATCCATATGTTTCATGAATGTCCTTTAGGACTGGAAACCGCCATCCTTACCTGATCTGATCTACGTGTGACTTCAAACCCACACAAAATTCCTTGACGCTTAACTGCCCTCTGGGCAATTAGGGAAGGACAATGAGTGCTGTCTAACCAGCGACGCCATCTTCCTATGAATGGAATAAAGAAAAACGCTTTAATTGTTCGCAAACTTTTGCTAAAAACAAAATCAAAATGGCTACGAAGGAAAATGAGTCGAAAGCATAAGAATTGATAAAGAACACTTCTCTAAGTAGACAAAAAGTCAAAGAATGCTGAACGCAATTGTTGGCCTTTTAGAGAATTAAAACGGCGGGTTAGTAATGGGAAACTCAGAAGGGGCAGAGGTCAAGCCAATGCTTCTTGCTTTCAAAGTGGAAGCTAATTTCTTCCCAAAACTTACAACAACTGCAAAAGATCTTGCTGGAAGTACGATGCTGAGGGGAAAAGGTATTAAATACATTGATGGGATTAGAGGAGGGTCAGGCTCTCGGCCTGCAGTCTATCATATTAAAGGAGGTAACAGCAGAGGTACCTCATGTGTTAATTACGATATTCAAAAAATCCTTTGATTCTGGAACTGTGCCGAACTATTGGAAAATTAATAATGTGACGCTCGTATTCAAAACAAGAGATAGGAAAAAAATGACAAACTTTAGACAAGTGAGTTTTAACTCTGTAGTGGGGAAGTTTCTTCAGTCAACCATAACGTAGGAAATAACTGAACATTTGGAAAAACAAAGATCAGTTCACCACTGTCAGCACGGTTTCATGATGGGCAGGTTGTGCTTGACATACCTGCTGGTGTTCTTTGAGAACATAACAAACAATGTTGATAATTGGGATACACCAACTGCTGTACATCTAAACTTCAGAAGGCATTTGACAAGGTGCTGTATAAAGGACTGATCTAGCAGGTTAGATCCCAGGGGGTTGAGGGTAGAATATTGAATTGGATAAAAGATTGGCTGACTGACAGAACACAGAGCATCGGGATAACTGGTCTTTCTCTGCCAACTAAAACTAGTGAGGTGCTGCAGGTTTCAGTTCTCAGACCTCAACTGTTTACAAACAATCCAAATGACTTGGAAGGAGAGACAGAGTGTAGCAACTAAATTCACAGATGGTACTAAACTAGATGGCAAACAGGCAGTAATACGGAAATAAAGAGTTTACAGATGAATATTAGAAATTGGGGCAGATTGTTATGTCTGGCAGATGGTGTTTAATGTGTTTAAGTGCAAAGTTTAATTTCCTTCCGCCACTCCTAATTTCTATGTTCTTGTGTTGCTCCATCTGCAGTTCTTTGAATTTTATTCATGGTTGGTGGCTGGGGTGAATGACTTGTGGGTTTTGGTCAAGGGAGGTGCAGGTTGCTCTGTGTCTCGGGAACAAGATATTAATGTGGAGAAAAGATCGCAGTCAGGTTTTGTTTGATTCCCACAGCAGGCCTCGGCACCCAGCTGGCCTATCCATGCCCTTTATTCCTGATGTTTAATTGTCTGGAGTAAACCACATCAAAATGTTGCAGTCCATAATTAGCTTGCCCATTTCATAATAAAGACACAAATTACCATTCCTATCAGAAGTAATTACATGGCAATTCTTTTGAGATGTCAATAACTATTTGCTGCAACTTCAGTCTGGGATGTGAGTGAAAAACACTTTAGCATTGTTGCAACTTTATATTTACATATTGAGTAAAGATATTATATTATCAACACTGTTGGAAAGTGTCATACTCTATATCTTACGAAAAATATTTTGAACTATTATAAAAAAATACAAACATTGAAAAGATTAGAAAAGGAAGACGTGAAGAGGATATAAGTCTTTAACGAGGTCAGGGGAACGGGCAAATATTGGTCTTTGGATCATGGTTGAGAAACTGAGTCTGTGTTTGATCATGTTGGAGAGTTGAATGGAAAAATTGTATTATTTCAATGAACAGATTGCGAAACGGAGGCACGAGGAACGGGGAATCTGGATCACAAAACAAACCTCTGTATCAATGTCACATTTTTCAGAATACAATATAAATCTTGAAATATTTTAAAACCAAATACATTTAGAAATAGGAAAGTTTTTCTACAGTTTACAGATTAAGGGTGAGACCACTTTCACTTTATAAGTGTGTCTCCTTTATATTGAGACGACGAGTAAGGGGAAAGGCTGCTCTCTGATCACCCTGTGCATACCCCACATGTTGTTAAACACCGCCACCAGGAGCACCTCTCAACCTTCTTTGCTTAAAAGTAAAATCAAGTAAATCAAGCCTATCTTCAGTTTGAGTACTCTCTTGCCTTAATACTTCAGAAATGTATCACATTGATCTGCCCACCTGAACAGTTGGTTTATACCCTCCTGTAACCTCACACGTTCCTCCTCGGTGTGAACCACCAGCTTATCATTGTGTCAACCACAACGTTATTTATCATTCCCCACAAGCTCCATCCCTCCCATTCTCATCATCATATTTATGAAGTTCACTACTTAGCCTTGATTTTCTTCCCGTTCTTTTGTTATTCCTATTTTTGTGATTTTACAGCATAATGTAGTGAAGTTTTTTTGAGGGAGCCACGAAATTTTATTTTGGACATGAAGCTGAATTCGCCTTTTATATTATTCCCTTCTCTATGATTTATTCATAAGGCTTGTACGTAATTAATATTGGATTAGGTTTCGGTGGCTTTCCCTGCAACATTTGGGTTTTACGTGGACCTGGGTAATGTTCTTTATATCATTCCTGCAATAGTCAGAGCTGAAGGAACTTTCCGTCTGTACGATGAACACAGATTCACAATTTTGTTTGAAAGAATTCGAGTGATGAGGATAAAGATTCAATTAAATTCTACATTTAGAATCGTGGCAGGAAATTAACTCGTATCGTAAAGTCACTTTGAATTGGGAACAAATTAGTAAAACATGCATTGACTTTTCTTCATATTGTAAAAACAGTTTCACATAATGTTCTTAGAGCAGCATGGATCTTACAGCTGCTCCTGGGATTGCAGGCAGTTAAATATTTAAGGTAGTTCTTTTTGCAGCTGATATAGCTATTATACTTCATTAATTTAACATCATTTTTTCTATTTTGTTTCATTTACATACAAAACCAATCAAAAAAATAAAAAAAACCCTCAATTTTCTTTCAAACGAACTTTTGTTTTAAAAGAGCTTTTTAAGGGTGGTTTACAAAAAAAGGGAAAATTCTATTTGTGTTTTAAAAGGTTTCTTTTATAACACAGGAAATGTGCTTTTGTTTTGAAAAATTAATTAGCTCTTTTAAAATAAGGAGTTGCACTTTCCTTCCGGGGAGTCCAACACATTTTCAGCTCTGGAGAAGACCGCTTTCATCTCGGGATTTATTGAAGAGGAATATTTTTATTGGTTTAATTAGCAAAATTGTTGATTTTTTAAAAGTTTTATATGTTTGATACACATATGTATCTATTTTTGCATGTGTAAACGTTATTGTCTGTGGGTAAAGAATTTAGGCATAATGTTATTAAGGCCACATATAAGGTACAGAGAGAGGTGTCTAGAAGATTTAGAAAAAAAATATTATCCAGCAAATCAGTTAGATAGTTGGCTGACTGTCAGGAAAGATAAGAAGATAGTTCAAATGTCTCCGGTGGCTATTCCTCTATCCAAATGCTTTTCAGCTTTTAGAACAGCTGAAGGGGATTGTGTCGCTGAAGAAAATGGAAGAGCAATCAATTATAGGACAATTGGAATGATTCTTATGTTCAGCAGCATTTGCGAAGAGTTAGTAGAATTATTGCTTCAGTGGACTTTTCTATCAGGGGCATCAACAGGACAGTCTGGGGCAGTGACCGTTACTTTAGGATAGTTTGTTGCTTTCCCTGTGCGAGGATTAAGAACGTTTCGAAACATTTCAAGCCCTATGTTAAAGGTGAGATTGAGTAGCCAAACATTATTGTAGATAATGGCAGGAATGACATTTTTTAAGGAAAGATTAAAACAGTACAGAGTGAACTTAAGAGGTGAGGTAGAGTATTAAAAATAAAACCGTTAAAGCAATACTTTCTTGTTTACTCCCAACTGGGAAAGAATAAAGGGTTAAAGGAGAAAAAACAACGGCTGAAGAGCTATTGTTTTATTGAGGGATTTAGATTTTTGGGAAATTGGAATCTATTTTAGAATAGAAATGACCTGTTCAGAAAAGATTGGTCTAATCTAAACTGGAAAGCAACGAATATCTTAGCAGGGAGATTTACAGGGAAACTTTATATGGATAGAGACGGCAAGGGGGATATTCCAAGTAGCAGTACAAATGGCAGGATGGTTAGAGAAGTTTATCAATGTGAGGGGAACACGTCAATTAGAAAAGAAAAAAACGAAAGAGTCAAGAGTATATAGCAATACTGAAGCACGACATTGCATTTATTTCAATGTAAGGAGTCTTACAGGAAAGGCTGATGAACCCAAGGCATGTTTAAGAACATGGGATTGGGACATCATATGTATTACAGAAAATTGTTTGAGAGATGTTCAAGTCTGTGTAGTTCTGGGAAAGCACATTTTCCTGCTCCTCGGATGTTTCCTAACCTACTGTGCTTTTCCACCACCACATTCTCGACTCTCATCTCCATCACCTACAGTCCTCACTTTAGACTGAAAGATGTTCAAGACCGGCAATTCAATATTCCAAATGTTAAGTGTCATAGAAAGGATGGAAACAGACATGCGGGGGGCAGGGAGGGGGTGGTCTACCATTTTTGATTAAGGAATAAATTATTGCTGTATCTGGGCAAGATATTTCTGAAAGATTATCCAGTTAAAATATGCATGTAGTATTAAAAATAAGAAAACAAAGTTCATTTTGAACAGATTGCACTAAATACTCTTTTGTGACAAATCGTCCAATGAAAATATATTGGTCGAAATTAAAAATAAGAAAGGGAAGTTCACGATGATTGTTTTGTACCATATGCTCTCCAACAGTAAGAAGGTAATTGAGAAACAGACATGTAGGGAGATCTCGGATATATTTAGCT